>NC_092109.1:41613134-41618134 GCF_045679555.1 Salvelinus alpinus
GTTGTAGAAACATCTCAAGGATGATCAATGGAAACAGGATGCATCTGAGTTCAATGTCGAGTCTCATAGGAAACGGACGAAATACTTACGTAAATTAGATATTTCAGTTTTGTATTTTTTTATTACATTCGCAACAATAAAAATGAATAATGTTTTTGCTTTGTGATTATAGGGTATTGTGTTAATAGATTGATGTGGATTTTTTTAAAATCCATTTTAGAATAAGGCTGTAACGTAACAACATGTGAAATAAGTCAAGTGGTCTGAATACTTTCCGAATGTTACTGTAAATATGCTAAATAGTAAACCATAGGAGGAAAACAGAAGATGTGTTCGGAGGATCAGATACTATTCAAAATGCATTAATACATAAAATCAATCAAATTTATTTATGTAGCCCTTCTTACATCAGCTGATATCTCAAAGTGCTGTACAGAAACCCAGCCTAAAACCCTCAAAACAGCAAGCAATGCAGGTGTAGAAAGTAACCAACCAATGCTTTGTAAATTACTGTAAAAAGTTAAATTAATAGCCCGGGCCTTTATTTCCTTCAATCACTTAACACAACTGGTTCATGTTAGAGACAGGCTTCAATTTCTGCCAGAAATACAAATCATAGAAAAAGGAACATAGAATGCCCAGCCAAATCACACCCTGACCAAACCAAAATAGAGACAGGGTAGAGGCATGACAATTTCAGCCTGGTGTCTTTTCCTTATTTGCGAAACGGCTTTTTGCTCACAAAAATTTTGAAAAGACGACCTCACTGACCACCAGTATGACCAGAATAAGCATTAAAATGACAAAACCTTCGCAGATCAGACTTGCAAAGATTAGGCAGCCTATCATACACCTATCATATAGCCTCGCTATTGTTATTTTACTGCTGCTCTTTAATTATTTGTTACTTTATTCTTTATTTATTTTTTTTACTTTTTTTTTTTTAACTTAATTAACACTTTTTTTTTTAACTGCATTGTCGGTTAAGGGCTTGTTAAAGTAAACATTTCACTGTAAGGTCTATATTCGGCACATGTGACAAATAACAATTTGATTTGATTTGATACACCCCCAATTTCACGCTTCAGCACGGTGGAGAGCAGTACCGGTAGCATTCGTGCAATGCAGTGTTTTTCTTTTTGGTTAGCAACGATGACAGAGTAAATAAAACATGTCTTTAATTCACATGGGAATATCAGAGCTGTGTCCATGGTGTCCGCGTAAACAATTTATTTAGATCGGACGTTTATTTGAAAAAAGGCATTTATTTGCTGAAACGTGTGCCGATTCCCAGCTATTAAAAGGGACAAGCGGCTATTTGAGACTTCTTTTAAGTTTTTATGTGATATTTATATTTATATTTATGTGCATATTTATTGAAACCCATCGCCCCTTGAAGAGTAGCGTGGGCTATTAATGACGCCTCTGCCATATGTTTCTCTCGTCCTTATGAAGCCGTTTAAAAATAATATAAACACTGTTCTTGGCGGTGAAAGTGGACCTTTTCTAAAGGTTGAAGGAAGGGGTGGGTGACGGTGGACATTTTCTGAAGACTGACATAAATGTTCAAGGATCTACAGGAGTACACACAAAGTATGCACATACTGTACATACCCATAGAAATACATAAATCCGAAAGACGTATTTCTATTTGATAAAATAGCCTTTGTAAAAAAGATACATGACATATGAGGAGCATTAAGATCACTAGTATGCTAGAGTTTATTTTCTGTTCAGAAAACAGCTTGTCAATTAACATGTTCTCCTTCCCTCCTCCTCTTCCTCTTCCTCCTCCTTCTCTTCTTCTTAATCTTCTTCCCCCCTCCTCCTCTTCCTCTTCCTTCTCTTCTTCTTCATCTTCTTCCCCCTCATCCTCCTCATCCCCCTCCTCCTCTTCCTCTTCCTTCTCTTCTTCTTCATCTTCTTCCCCCTCATCCTCCTCATCCCCCTCCTCCTCTTCCTCTTCCTTCTCTTCTTCTTCATCTTCTTCCCCCTCATTCTCCTCTTCCTCCTCCTATTCCCCCTCATCTTCCTCCTCCTTTTTCTTCTCCCCCTCCTCCTCCTCCTCCTCTTCCTCCTCCTTCTCCTCATCTTCCTCCTCCTCCTCCTTCTCTTCCTCCTTCTACTCTTTCTGCTCTTCCTCATCCTCTTCCTCCTCCTCCTCCTCTTTGTTCTCTTCCTCCTTCTCCTCTTCCTCCTCTTCCTCCTCTTTCTCCTCTTTCTCCTCTTTCTCCTCCTCCTCTTCCTCCTTCTTCTCTTTCTGCTCTTCCTCATCCTCCTCCTCCTCCTTCTCTTCCTCCTTATCCTCTTTCTGCTCTTCCTCATCCTCTTCCTCCTCCTCCTTATCTTCCTCCTTCTCCTCTTTCTGCTCTTCCTCATCCTCTTCCTCCTCCTCCTCCTCTTCCTTCTCCTCCTCCTCCTCCTCCTCCCCCTCCTCGGCCTCCTCTTCCTCTTCCTCCTCTTCCTCCTCTTCCTTCTCCTCCTTTTCCCCTTCCTCCTCCTCCTCTCTTTGTAGCTGACATTGATGACCTAAAGATCTGCTATGTGTTAAGAAATGATGAGAACGCAACCACAGACCTCTTCCTCTTCTCTGTTGAAGACAACGGTAAGACTGTCACCCTGTTGACACACACACACGCGCTATGCAGTCTACTCAGTACTGCATATTTTTCAGCAAAATATTAAATGCTGCATTTCTTGTTGGTTGTCTCCTGCATAGTTACCAGTTTGTTGTCATGGAATTAGAGATGTTGTTATAATTGACTGCAGATAAAGGATATAATTTGAATAGCTGGAGGTAATATTGAAACAGCAACGAGAAAAAAAGACTAATCGTCAAGACTATAGAGGAACACATGAGACTCTAAGACATGTACTGCACTGTCATTAAGACTATAGAGGAACACATGAGACTCTAAGACATGTACTGTACTGTCTGCATTGTGAATCCACGTGGAATTATAATGGAAAACCGATACAAAAGGGCAGTTTAAACATTAAGAAAAATGGTCCAATTGTCACATCCCTACTATGTATTAGCGACACACACACACACACACACACACACACACACACACACACACACACACACACACACACACACACACACACACACACACACACACACACACACACACACACACACACACACACACACACACACACACACACACACACACACACACACACACACACAACTGAGCTATCATCAAGGGGTAGTCACAAAGCAGTGGTTGATATTGAAGTCCTCTGACCAGTCAGTCAAAGCGGATGATGAATAGAGCCTATGTCTAAGTAGAGGGGCAGGCTCTGTGTGTGTGTGTGTACGTGTACAGTTGTGCGCGTGTTTGTGTGCATCGTCAGGGCGATTAATAATGATAGCTCAGGGTTGTAAAGTGGGGCAGTGCCCCAATCAACAGACTAGTAATTACTGACATGACATATTATAGGTCTGTGTTACAGCGGAAGACTGGGAACAGACACATTTTTTACATGGCTGTGTTAGTGGGGTAGACAGGGGACAGACACGTGTGTGTGTGTGTGTGTGTGTGTGTGTGTGTGTGTGTTTGTGTGTGTGTGTGTGTGTGTGTGTGTGTGTGTGTGTGTGTGTGTGTGTGTGTGTGTGTGTGTGTGTGTGTGTGTGTGTGTGTGTGTGTGTGTGTGTGTGTGTGTGTGTGTGTGTGTGTATGTAGGGGTCCCTAATTAGAGGGTGTCTGAACAGAGAGGGTGATATTGCTTTGGTACAAAGAGCCCTCGGAAGTAACGGGAGTCGCCATGTAAATTATTATGTTACGTTAACACACACACACACACACACACACACACACACACACACACACACACACACACACACACACACACACACACACACACACACACACACACACACACACACACACACACACACACACAAACACACACACAAACACACACACACTGTCTCATGCTTCATGTTTTACTTTCATGCCTCTGTGAATATCTAACATCTAATATAGCTTTCTGATAATGATTTGGTTCGTCTCCAAGTCTTGTTCCTCGTCCGGTTCAGATACAACAGCAGACAGACAACTATCCCGTTATAGAAGCTAACTAAAGACGGGGGTTATTCAGATCAAAAAGAAGGTTGAGACCGTTTTCCACACGGTGCTTCTTTACGGCGACCTGATGAACTTGTTGTAGCAAACGAGCATCATGAAAGACATGCACCAGAAACAGGCCAAACTTTGTGACTTGTCAGTTATCAGCAAGCTAGGCCACCTAACTGCCGCAAAATAGCCAGCTAGCTGTCTGTCTGCTAGGCCAGCTAGCTGTCTGCCTGGTTAGCCAGCTAGGCTTGTCTGTTTGCTTAGCTAGCTAGCTGTATGTCTGCTTAGTCAGCTAGTTGTCTGTCTGCTTAGCCAGCTAGCTGTCTGCCTGGTTAGCCAGCTAGCTGTCTGTCTGCTTAGCCAGCTAGCTGTCTGCCTGGTTAGCCAGCTAGCTGTCTGCCTGGTTAGCCAGCTAGCTGTCTGTCTGCTTAGCCAGCTAGCTGTCTGCCTGGTTAGCTAGCTAGCTGTCTGCCTGGTTAGCTAGCTAGCTGTCTGCCTGGTTAGCCAGCTAGGCTTGTCTGTTTGCTTAGCTAGCTAGCTGTCTGTCTGCTTAGCCAGCTAGCTGTCTGCCTGGTTAGCCAGCTAGCTGTCTGCCTGGTTAGCCAGCTAGCTGTCTGCCTGGTTAGCTAGCTAGCTGTCTGCCTGGTTAGCCAGCTAGCTGTCTGCCTGGTTAGCTAGCTAGCTGCTTGGCTAAACACAGAACATCAGCGCACTGTTATCTGATTGGCTAAACGGACCCTTCTCATCTCAAGACTTTTGCTCAGATTTTACATGTTGAATCTTGGAAATTCCATCAGCCGACATGAGACGATCTAAAACAAAATCAGGTCTGTTATGGTCTCGTCTCGTCTGTTGTATCTGAGCAGGTCTGTTATGGTCTCGTCTCGTCTGTTGTATCTGAGCAGGTCTGTTATG
>NC_092109.1:41623134-41668134 GCF_045679555.1 Salvelinus alpinus
GAGGGGGGGGAGAAGAGGTGTGTGTTACCACCTGGGTGTCAGAAGGGGGGGAGAAGAGGTGTGTGTTACCACCTGGGTGTCAGAAGGGGGGGGGAGAAGAGGTGTGTGTTACCACCTGGGTGTCAGAAGGAGGGGGGAGAAGAGGTGTGTGTTACCACCTGGGTGTCAGAAGGGGGGGGAGAAGAGGTGTGTGTTACCACCTGGGTGTCAGAAGGGGGGGGAGAAGAGGTGTGTGTTACCACCTGGGTGTCAGAAGGAGGGGGGAGAAGAGGTGTGTGTTACCACCTGGGTGTCAGAAGGGGGGAGAAGAGGTGTGTGTTACCACCTGGGTGTCAGAAGGGGGGGGAGAAGAGGTGTGTGTTACCACCTGGGTGTCAGAAGGAGGGGGGGAGAAGAGGTGTGTGTTACCACCTGGGTGTCAGAAGGAGGGGGGAGAAGAGGTGTGTGTTACCACCTGGGTGTCAGAAGGGGGGGGGAGAAGAGGTGTGTGTTACCACCTGGGTGTCAGAAGGGGGGGGGGAGAAGAGGTGTGTGTTACCACCTGGGTGTCAGAAGGGGGGGGGGGAGAAGAGGTGTGTGTTACCACCTGGGTGTCAGAAGGAGGGGGGGAGAAGACAATTATCTCTCTAGTGAGTACCGTGCAGATTAGGCATAAACATAACCTTAAATATCCTTAAAACATTATCAACAACAACAATATATCAACAAAGCAAAATGAAAACCTATAACTGCTACAGAGATACTCTACACGACCAAAAGTATGTGGACACCTGCTCGTCGAACATCTCATTCCAAAATCATGGGGATTAATATGGAGTTCGTCCCCCCTTTTGCTGCTATAACAGGTAGGCCGTCATTGTAAATAAGAATTTGTTCTTATTTGACTTGCCTAGTTAAATAAAGGTTAAATATTTCATTTTATTTTATTTGATAAATAACAGCCTCCACTCTTCTGGGAAGACTTTCCACTAGATGTTGGAACATTGCTGTGGGGAGTTGCTTCCATTCAGCCACAAGAGCATTAGTGAGGTCAGACACTGATGTTGGGTGATTAGGCCTGGCTCACAGTCAGCGTTCCAATTCATCGCAATGGTGTTCCTTGGGCTGCAGGTCAGGGCACAAGGCCAGTCAAGTTCTTCTACACCGATGTCGACAAAACATTTCTGTATGGACCTCGCTTTGTGCACGGGGGCAATGCCGTGCTGAAACAGGAAAGGGCCTTCCCCAAAACTGTTGCCACAAAGTTGGAAGCACAGAATCGTCTAGAATGTCATTGTATGCTGTAGTGATAAGATTTCCCTTCACTGGAAGTAACGGACCTGAAACATGGAAAACAGCCCCAGACTATTATTCTTCCTCTTCACAGTTGGCACTATACATTCAGGCAGGTAGCGTTCTCCTGACATCCGCCAAATCCAGATTTGTCCGTCGGACTGCCAGATGCGTGATTCATCACTCCAGAGACGTTTCCACTTCCCAATAACAGCACTTATAGTTGACCGGGGAAGCTCTAGCAGGGCAGAATTTGACAAACTGACTTGTTGGAATGGTGGCATGCCACATTGAAAGTCACTGAGATCTTCAGTGTGAGCCATTCTACTGCCATTTTCTATGGAGATTGCCTGGCTGTGCACTTGATTTTTTGCACCTGTCAGCAACGGGTGTGGCTGAAATAGAGGAATCCACTCATTTTAAGGGGTGTCCACATACTTTTGGCCGTGTGGTGTAGATGTTATTGTATTTCTGAGATCTGCTGTCATGTCACAGATAATTTCTATGTCGCTCAAATTCACCCTTTTCTTTTCATCCTTCACATTCTTCCTCCTCTTTATTCCCCCTTTACCAGTACTCTTCCTCCTCTTCCTCCTCTTTATTCTATCTTTACCAGTACTCTTCCTCCTCTTCCTCCTCCTCCTCTTTATTCTATCTTTACCAGTACTCTTCCTCCTCTTCCTCCTCCTCCTCTTTATTCCCCCTTTACCAGTACTCTTCCTCCTCTTCCTCCTCTTTATTCCCCCTTTACCAGTACTCTTCCTCCTCTTCCTCCTCTTCCTCCTGTCTTTACCAGTACTCCTCCTCCTCTTCCTCCTCTTTATTCTGTCTTTACCAGTACTCCTCCTCCTCTTCCACCTCTTTCTCCTGTCTTTACCAGTACTCTTCCTCCTCTTCCTTCTCTTTGTTCTGTCTTTACCAGTACTCTTCCTCATCTTCCTCCTCTTCCTCATGTCTTTACCAGTACTCTTCCTCCTATCTTTACCAGTACTCTTCCTCCTCTTCCTCCTCTTCCTCTTGTCTTTACCAGTACTCTTCCTCCTCTTCCTCTTGTCTTTACCAGTACTCTTCATCATCTTCCTCCTCTTCTTCCTGTCTTTACCAGTACTCTTCCTCCTTTTCCTCCTCGTCCTCCTCTTCCTCATGCCTTTACCAGTACTCTTCCTCCTCTTCCTCCTCTTCCTCCTGTCTTTACCAGTAGTCTTCCTCCTCTTCCTCCTCTTCCTCCTCTTTATTCTGTCTTTACCAGCACTCTTTCACCTCTTCCTCCTCTTCCTCCTGTCTTTACCAGTACTCTTCCTCATCTTCCCCCTGTCTTTACCAGTACTCTTCCTCCTCTTCCTCCTGTCTTTACCAGTACTCTTCCTCCTCTTCCTCCTGTCTTTACCAGAACTCTTCCTCCTCTTCCTCCTGTCTTTACCAGTACTCTTCCTCCTCTTCCTCCTCTTTCTCCTGTCTTTACTAGTACTCTTCCTCATCTTCCTCTTGTCTTTACCAGTACTCTTCCTCATCCTCTTCCTCCTCTTTATTCCCCCTTTACCAGTACTCTTCCTCCGCTTCCTCCTGTCTTTACCAGTACTCTTCCTCCTCTTCCTCCTCTTTCTCCTGTCTTTACTAGTACTCTTCCTCCTCTTCCTCTTGTCTTTACCAGTACTCTTCCTCCTCTTCCTCCTCTTTCTCCTGTCTTTACTAGTACTCTTCCTCCTCTTCCTCATGTCTTTACCAGTACTCCTCCTCCTCTTCCTCCACTTTATTCCCCCTTTACCAGTACTCTTTGGCACATGGGCTATGGTTGTCTGCTGAAAACATGTTGGTATTACAGACTCAGACAGGGAGAGGTTGAAAATGTCGGTGAAGACACTTGCCAGTTGGTCAGCACATGTTCTCAGTACACCCCCTGGTAATCCGTCTGGCCCTGCGGCCTTGTGAGTGTTGACCTGTTTAAAGGTCTTACTCACATCAGCTGCGGAGAGCGTTATCACACAGTGTTATGGAACAGCTAGTGCTCTCATGCATGTTTCAGTGTTATTTGCCTCGAAGCGAGCATAGAAGTAGTTTAGCTCGTCTGGTAGGCTCGTGTCACTTGGCAGCTCTCGGCTGTGCTTCCCTTTGTATTCTGTAATTGTACTCTTCCTCCTCTTTCTTCTCTTTATTCCCCCTTTACCAGAACTCTTCCTCCTCTTCCTCCTGTCTTTACCAGTACTCTTCCTCCTCTTCCTCCTGTCTTTACCAGTACTCTTCCTCCTCTTCCCCCTGTCTTTACCAGTACTCTTCCTCCTCTTCCTCCTGTCTTTACCAGTACTCTTCCTCCTCTTCCTCCTGTCTTTACCAGAACTCTTCCTCCTCTTCCTCCTGTCTTTACCAGTACTCTTCCTCCTCTTCCCCCTGTCTTTACCAGTACTCTTCCTCCTCTTCCTCCTCTTCCTCCTGTCTTTACCAGTACTCTTCCTCCTCTTCCTCCTGTCTTTACAGGTACTCTTCCTCCTCTTCCCCCTGTCTTTACCAGTACTCTTCCTCCTCTTCCCCCTGTCTTTACCAGTACCCTTCCTCCTCTTCCTCCAGTCTTTACCAGTACTCTTCCTCCTCTTCCTCCTGTCTTTACCAGAACTCTTCCTCATCTTCCTCCTGTCTTTACCAGTACTCTTCCTCCTCTTCCCCCTGTCTTTACCAGTACTCTTCCTCCTCTTCCTCCTCTTCCTCCTGTCTTTACCAGTACTCTTCCTCCCTTCCTCCTGTCTTTACCAGTAGTCTTCCTCCTCTTCCTCCTGTCTTTACCAGAACTCTTCCTCCTCTTCCTCCTGTCTTTACCAGTTCTCTTCCTCCTCTTCCTCCTCTTCCTCCTGTCTTTACCAGTACTCTTCCTCCTCTTCCTCCTGTCTTTACCAGTACTCTTCCTCCTCTTCCTCCTGTCTTTACAAGTACTCTTCCTCCTCTTCCTCCTCTTCCGCTTGTCTTTACCAGTACTCTTCCTCCTCTTCCTCATGCCTTTACCAGTACTCTTCCTCCTCTTCCTCATGTCTTTACCAGTACTCTTCCTCCTCTTCCTCCTGTCTTTACCAGTACTCTTCCTCCTCTTCCTCCTGTCTTTACCAGTACTCTTCCTCCTCTTCCCCCTGTCTTTACCAGTACTCTTCCTCCTCTTCCACCTCTTCCTCCTGTCTTTACCAGTACTCTTCCTCCTCTTCCTCCTCTTCCTCCTGTCTTTACCAGTACTCTTCCTCCTCTTCCTCCTGTCTTTACCAGTACTCTTCCTCCTCTTCCCCCTGTCTTTACCAGTACTCTTCCTCCTCTTCCTCCTGTCTTTACCAGTACTCTTCCTCCTGTCTTTACCAGTACTCTTCCTCCTCTTCCTCCTGTCTTTACCAGTACTCTTCCTCCTCTTCCTCCTGTCTTTACCAGTACTCTTCCTCCTCTTCCTCCTGTCTTTACCAGCACTCTTCCTCCTCTTCCTCCTGTCTTTACCAGTACTCTTCCTCCTCTTCCTCCTGTCTTTACCAGTACTCTTCCTCCTCTTCCTCCTGTCTTTACCAGCACTCTTCCTCCTCTTCCTCCTGTCTTTACCAGCACTGTTCCTCCTCTTCCTCCTGTCTCTACCAGTACTCTTTCTCCTCTTCCTCCTGTCTTTACCAGTACTGTTCCTCCTCTTCCTCCTGTCTTTACCAGTACTCTTTCTCCTCTTCCTCCTGTCTTTACCAGTAGTCTTCCTCCTCTTCCTCCTCTTCCTCCTGTCTTTACCAGTACTCCTCCTCCTCTTCTACCTCTTCCTCCTGTCTTTACCAGTTCTCTTCCTCCTCTTCCTCCTGTCTTTACCAGTACTCTTTCTCCTCTTCCTCCTGTCTTTACCAGTACTCTTCCTCCTCTTCCTCCTCTTCCTCCTGTCTTTACCAGTTCTCTTCCTCCTCTTCCTCCTGTCTTTACCAGTTCTCTTCCTCCTCTTCCTCCTCTTCCTCCTGTCTTTACCAGTTCTCTTCCTCCTCTTCCTCCTCTTCCTCCTGTCTTTACCAGTTCTCTTCCTCCTCTTCCTCCTCTTCCTCCTGTCTTTACCAGTACTGTTCCTCCTTTTAGAGAAAGCTGGTGTAGTTTAAGCACTGGACAATAATCGGTCATTCCACCAATTCAGTGCCTTTTGAGATGTGTAACTTGGACTCTTTGGATTTCACTTCATGTCAACATTCTGTCATAAAGAGCACATGTTCAACTGAATAAAAAACACGTTTTCCCATCTCAAGAAGTAAAAAAAAAAAAGTGCTTATTAAATGTAAAATAAAGTAACAGGGTACATTTATGTTTGCTTTATTTAACAAGTCAGTTAAGAACAAATTCTTATTTACAATGACGGCCTACACCAGCCAAACCCAGACGATGCTGAGCCCATTGTGCCCCACCCTATGTGACTCCCAATCACTGCCGGTTGTGATACATCCTGGAATCGAACCAGCGTTTCTGTAGTGACACATCTAGCACTGAGATGCAGTGCCTTGGACAACTGCGCCACTCCCAGGATCCCAGGATTGACCGTAACAGGGTTGACCATAACAGGGTTGACGATTGAATCTTAAATCGGCCATGAATCTCCTTGTGACACGGGAAACGTAGGCGTGTTGTGTGCAACAGGGAGGGGCAATTGAACGCAAGCTTCACAAAAAAAAACGATTCATTGTGAAAACATTTTGTAGCCTGTCTATCTATGGGCAACAGGGTTGACATCTTGTGCTCCACCTGCTTCGTGTTCCACCACAAAACACCAGAAAATTGCTAAAAATAGTAGAACCAGCTCCCCTGCTTTTGCACTATGATTTGGTTATCAAAAGGAATATTTTCCCCATATTAAAATGAGAGTTTTGTATTTGTATTTGTTATGGATCGCAGCAGCTACTCTTCCTGGGGTCTGGAAAAATTAAGCCAGTTATACAATTTTAAAAACATTACAATACGTTGATAACAAATTTCACAACACACTAAGTGTGTGCCCTCAGGCCCCTACACCACTACCACATATCTACAACACAAAATCCATGTGTACGTATGTGTATAGCGTGTATGTTACCATGTGTGTGTATACATCTGTGCCTATGTTTGTGTTGACCTTAAATTTAGGGAAATGTTGTTGTTCTTTTACATTAAATCACATTAAATAAATAATAACATTTAGAAATGACTTTGTCAAAGCAACAAATGACTAGGGCTTTACAATGATGGTGAAAACTTGGGAGACATTTTTGTGGTAAGTGGGTTTAAAATCTTCCTGGAAGTCACAGAGGGTGCACGGAGGGTGCACGGAGGGTGCACGGAGGGTGCACGGAGGGTGGAATTTGGCACATTAGCAAGTCTTTATTCATATAAAACAATGGATTTATTCAAATCTCCTTGTGTGCGTGTTGTGTGTGAATTGCAGTTAGTGACCAGGCTGTGGTGACCTGGTATAGAGAGCCTGCGGTGTGTGTGTGTGCATGTACTGTGTGCGTTTGTGCAGCCTGTAGTGAGCAGACATCATTACCAGGTATAGACACCAGTACGGCTTCATCATTACCAGGTATAGACACCTGTACGACTTCATCATTACCAGGTATAGACACCTGTACGACTTCATCATTACCAGGTATAGACACCTGTACGTCTTCATCATTACCAGGTATAGACACCTGTACGACTTCATCATTACCAGTTATAGACACCTGTATGACTTCATTATTACCAGGTATAGACACCTGTACAGCTTCATCATTACCAGGTATAGACACCTGTACGACTTCATCATTACCAGATATAGACACCTGTACGACTTCATCATTACCACGTATAGACACCTGTATGACTTCATCATTACCAGGTATAGACACCTGTACGTCTTCATCATTACCAGGTATAGACACCTGTACGACTTCATCATTACCAGTTATAGACACCTGTATGACTTCATTATTACCAGGTATAGACACCTGTACAGCTTCATCATTACCAGGTATAGACACCTGTATGACTTCATTATTACCAGGTATAGACACCTGTACAGCTTCATCATTACCAGGTATAGACACCTGTATGACTTCTTCATCATCACTCTCTCTCTGCCCTGAAGTCATTCTTCTAACCATGCTCCCTGAAGTCATGCTTCTAACCATGCTCCCTGAAGTCATGCTTCTAACCGTGCTCCCTGAAGTCATGCTTCTAACCATGCTCCCTGAAGTCATGCTTCTAACCATGCTCCCTGAAGTCATTCTTCTAACCGTGCTCCCTGAAGTCATGCTTCTAACCATGCTCCCTGAAGTCATTCTTCTAACCGTGCTCCCTGAAGTCATGCTTCTAACCATGCTCCCTGAAGTCATGCTTCTAACCATGCTCCCTGAAGTCATTCTTCTAACCGTGCTCCCTGAAGTCATGCTTCTAACCATGCTCCCTGAAGTCATGCTTCTAACCATGCTCCCTGAAGTCATGCTTCTAACCATGCTCCCTGAAGTCATTCTTCTAACCGTGCTCCCTGAAGTCATTCTTCTAACCATGCTCCCTGAAGTCATTCTTCTAACCATGCTCCCTGAAGTCATTCTTCTAACCGTGCTCCCTGAAGTCATTCTTCTAACCATGCTCCCTGAAGTCATTCTTCTAACCATGCTCCCTGAAGTCATTCTTCTAACCGTGCTCCCTGAAGTCATGCTTCTAACCGTGCTCCCTGAAGTCATTCTTCTAACCATGCTCCCTGAAGTCATTCTTCTAACCATGCTCCCTGAAGTCATTCTTCTAACCATGCTCCCTGAAGTCATTCTTCTAACCATGCTCCCTGAAGTCATTCTTCTAACCATGCTCCCTGAAGTCATGCTTCTAACCGTGCTCCCTGAAGTCATTCTTCTAACCATGCTCCCTGAAGTCATTCTTCTAACCATGCTCCCTGAAGTCATGCTTCTAACCGTGCTCCCTGAAGTCATTCTTCTAACCGTGCTCCCTGAAGTCATTCTTCTAACCGTGCTCCCTGAAGTCATTCTTCTAACCGTGCTCCCTGAAGTCATTCTTCTAACCATGCTCCCTGAAGCCATTCATCATCACAGCATAAGCAGAACAGCTTCAAAGGAGAGGAGGTATTCTGCCCAGCATCTTTTCTGTTGACTAGACAGAAGTTGAACCTATGTAAAAAATATTATTTTAAATGTTTATTTAATACAGTTTTTTTTTTTTACTGAACAAGTCAGAAATTCTTATTTACAATGGCGGCCTACCAAAAGGCCTTCTGCGGGGAGGGGGCTGGGATTAAAAATAAAATACAAATATTGGACAAAACACACATCACGACAAGAGAAACACCACAACACTACATAAAGAGAGACCTAAGACAACAACATAGCATGGCAGCAACACATGACAACACAGCATGGTAGCAACACAACATGACAACAACATGGTAGCAACACAACATGGCAGCAACACGACATGGTAGCAACACAACATGGTAGCAACACAACATGGCAGCAGCACGACATGGTAGCAGCACGACATGGTAGCAGCACAAAACACGGTACAAACATTATTGGGCACAGACAACAGCACAACGGGCAAGAAGGTAGAGACAACAATACATCACGTGAAGCAGGCATGACTGTAAATAGCTTTGGATAAAAGTGTCTGGTTGCTCCACATTACACACCACAAAAGCGTTTGATTTTATCCAAAGTGTTTAGAGTGTTCGCCCTGAAATTGCAACGTTGTGAGTTCCATCCTTGGCTGAGTCATACCAAAGATTGTGAAAATGGGACCTGATGTGTCTCTGTTTGGCACTCAGCATTAAGGAGCTAGATCGGGGGTAAGGTGTCCTGTCCAGGGGGTGCACTTGTACATCAAACTGCCTGACGCTACAGAAACAGGAGATGGGCTGTTCTGGCTTGTGCAAGGCTACTTAATAAGGCTAGATGGAGGGTGGATAATGTTCTATAGCATATGGCTAGGTGAAGGATGGATAATGTTCCATATAATTTATTAGGTGTTAGCATAAGGCTAGGTGAAGGATGGATAATGGTCTATATAATTTATTAGGTGTTAGCATAAGGCTAGGTGAAGGATGGATAATGTTCTATATAATTTATTAGGTGTTAGCATAAGGCTAGGTGAAGGATGGATAATGGTCCATATAATTTATTAGGTGTTAGCATAAGGCTAGGTGAAGGATGGATAATGTTCTATATAATTCATTAGGAGTTAGCATAAGGCTAGGTGAAGGATGGATAATGTTCTATATAATTTATTAGGTGTTAGCATAAGGCTGGGTAATTTTATTTTACCAGGCATGTCAGTTAAGAACAAATTCTTATTTGTAATGACGGCCTACCGGGGAACAGTGGGTTAACTGCCTTTTCCAGGGGCAGAACAACAGACTTTTACCTTGTCAGCTCTGGGATTTGATCTAGCAAACTTCCGGTTACAAGTCCAACACTCTAACCACTAGCCTACCTGCCACCCATCATTTTTGTGCACAAATGTGTTTACATCCCTTTTTAGTGAGCATTTTGCCCTTTGCTTAGATAATCCATCCACCTGACAGGTGTGGCATATCAAGCTGATTAAACAGCATGATCATTACACAGGTGCACCTTGTGCTGGGGACAAAAAAAAGCCACTGTAAAATGTGCAGTTTTGTCCCACAACACAATACCTCAGATGTCTCAAGTTGAGGGAGCGGTGCATTTGGCATGCTGACAGCAGGAATGTCCACCAGAGCTGTTGTCAGATAATGTAAAGTTCATTTGTATACCATAAGGCATCTCCAACATCAGTTTGTTACTGGCATGGCATACCTACATTTGACCTGCATTTGAAGAACAAAACCATTAAAGTAGTTATCAGTGGGTTTTTATGATGAATGAGCCATCTGATTCAATGAATGATGGAGCTGAGTTTGCCTTTTTCCCCAGAATTTCATTGAAGGTGCCCCACAGCTTTTTACTGTCACTCTTTATGTCATTTATCTTTGTTTCATAGTGTAGTTTCGGTCGGCAGCAGCCTTGTAATGTCTCGTACTCGTGCTCTAGGATAGCATAGGGTTTTTGCCCCGGGAACTGAGATGTTTCTTACTGCTGCAGATGACGATAGCTGGTGCAACGGCTGAGGAGGTCCGGCCATTCTTTCGTTTCAAGTGGTTTCGCAAACCCTTCGAGGACCGAAGGGCTGTCGGGCGCGATGGACCCGAGCCAGCTGTAGTATCCATCGTGGATGATGAATGGGCTGGAGTCTTAGACAGCCTCACGGTCCGTTGAGGGGGGAACTCCCTAGATCTGAACCCAAGGTAGAAGCCACCAGAGAGGACGAAGGCCCAGGTACCTCCGAATCCGATCTCATATCGGAAGCCCCTAGGGAAGAAGGTGCCGGAACCTCTGGATCCAGGGTGGTTGGTCTGTGTCCGGTCCGGGCTTACCTTCGCCAAGGAGGCCTCTATTGCCAGAGTTTGCTGTTTTCGACTTCCACGGCAAGTGATATATCTCCATGGATGGTTGGCAGGATCAAGAACAGGAACATCCCCCAAGTCATCCCGGCGCATCCTACTAGCTCCATTCTCCAGGGAAGGTGGAGACCCCTTTGGGGAGGGATCCCTGTAAAGTACTGGCCATTCAGCTGTGGAGAGCCGACACGACAGCACCAGGCCAGTGGCTTCCGGCTACTGGGGCGGAGGAGAAAGAAAAGGTAGACGGGCATGAATTCCCCAGTAGCTTGTGTAAGTTCTCTACTTGTTTGCTAAGAGTAGCCACTTCGCCGCTGTTATCCTCTGCAAGCAAACAGTTGCTACATTGAAAGTCCGGGCGCCCACACTGTTTCCGGAATGAAGCTAAATAAACACAGCTCCTGCAGCGTTTAAAATGTTTGTTAGTGTACTCCATTTTAGTCTACATGCTAGCTACGCTAGCTGGGCTTCCGTGTCTCTCTTCTTGACAGGGAATTCTCAACTTGTCCGAGACCGAATTACACGGCTATCAAAAACGTCAGGCCAAGGTAAGTCTACACCAAATTCACAATGTGAAAAATTCATGGCAGTGCAGAGTATTGTATCTCAGACTAGTAAAACACGTTTCGGCATGACATATTTGAGACGAAATATATGAGTTAGATGAGTCATCTATGACTGTTATAAGAAAAGAGTATGTTCTGAAAATGAAATGTATCCGGTACAAAACAAATGCTTATAGGTTTCACAAAGCTCTTTGTCAACATATACAAAACCATGACAATTACTTTAAGAAAAATACAATATTTGTATATACATTTTAATCTACATGTATGACTTTGGTCTCCAAGTTTTAACCCAGCCCTGCTTAGTGCCTTACTACTACCAATGTGCTACCAAGAGAATGATTGTTTAGAGATCTCCACTTATTAACTAAATAGATTCAAAGCCATTCCTTCTCCTCCTACCTCTCCTCCTCCTGTCCTAATTGTTCTTCCTTTCCTCCTCATCCTCTCCTCCTGTCCTCCTTCTGTCCTCCTCCTCTGCTCTTCCTGTCCTCCTTCTGTCATCCTCCTCTGCTCCTCCTATCCTCCTCTGCTCCTCCTGTCCTCCTCCTGTCCTCCTTCTCTCCTCCTCTGCTCCTCCTATCCTCCTCCTGTCCTCCTCCTGTCCTCCTTCTCTCCTCCTCCTCTGCTCCTCCTGTCCTCCTTCTCTCCTCCTCTGCTCCTCCTATCCTCCTCCTGTCCTCCTCCTGTCCTCCTTCTCTCCTCCTCTGCTCCTCCTATCCTCCTCCTGTCCTCCTCCTGTCCTCCTTCTCTCCTCCTCCTCTGCTCCTCCTGTCCTCCTTCTCTCCTCCTCTGCTCCTCCTATCCTCCTCCTGTCCTCCTCCTGTCCTCCTTCTCTCCTTTTCTGCTCCTCCTATCCTCCTCCTATCCTCCTTCTCTCCTCCTCCTCTGCTCCTCCTATCCTCCTCCTGTCCTCCTCCTGTCCTCCTTCTCTCCTCCTCTGCTCCTCCTATCCTCCTCCTATCCTCCTTCTCTCCTCCTCCTCTGCTCCTCCTATCCTCCTCCTATCCTCCTCCTGTCCTCCTCCTCTGCTCCTCCTGTCCTCCTCCTATCCTCCTCCTGTCCTCCTCCTATCCTCCTTCTCTCCTCCTCTGCTCCTCCTATCCTCCTCCTGTCCTCCTCCTGTCCTCCTTCTCTCCTCCTCCTCTGCTCCTCCTGTCCTCCTTCTCTCCTCCTGTCCTCCTCCTCTGCTCCTCCTATCCTCCTCCTGTCCTCCTCCTCTGCTCCTCCTGTCCTCCTCCTGTCCTCCTCCTCTGCTCCTCCTATCCTCCTCCTGTCCTCCTCCTCTGCTCCTCCTGTCCTCCTCCTGTCCTCCTCCTCTGCTCCTCCTGTCCTCCTCCTGTCCTCCTCCTCTGCTCCTCCTGTCCTCCTCCTGTCCTCCTCCTCTGCTCCTCCTATCCTCCTCCTGTCCTCCTTCTCTGTGTATTTGCTGCCAGATGTATTACTGACACATTCCAGGTAGAACATACAGGAGTCTTGTCAAATTATAGGCAGTAGAGTAGAGTAGAGTAGAGTAGAGTAGAGTAGAGTAGAGTAGAGTACAGTAGAGTAGAGTACAGTAGAGTAGAGTAGAGTAGAGTAGAGTAGAGTAGAGTAGAGTACAGTAGAGTAGAGTACAGTAGAGTACAGTAGAGTACAGTAGAGTAGAGTAGAGTACAGTAGAGTAGAGTAGAGTACAGTAGAGTAGAGTAGAGTACAGTAGAGTAGAGTACAGTAGAGTAGAGTACAGTAGAGTAGAGTAGAGTAGAGTAGAGTAGAGTACAGTAGAGTAGAGTAGAGTAGAGTAGAGTAGAGTAGAGTAGAGTAGAGTAGAGTAGAGTAGGGTACAGTAGAGTACAGTAGAGTAGAGTACAGTAGAGTAGAGTAGAGTAGAGTAGAGTAGAGTAGGGTACAGTAGAGTAGAGTACAGTAGAGTACAGTAGAGTACAGTACAGTAGAGTACAGTAGAGTACAGTAGAGTACAGTAGAGTACAGTAGGGTACAGTAGGGTACAGTAGAGTACAGTAGGGTACAGTAGGGTACAGTAGGGTACAGTAGAGTACAGTAGGGTACAGTAGGGTACAGTAGAGTACAGTAGGGTACAGTAGAGTACAGTAGGGTACAGTAGGGTACAGTAGGGTACAGTAGAGTACAGTAGAGTACAGTAGAGTACAGTGGAGTACAGTAGGGTACAGTAGAGTACAGTAGAGTACAGTAGGGTACAGTAGAGTACAGTAGGGTACAGTAGGGTACAGTACAGTACAGTATGGTACAGTAGGGTACAGTAGGGTACAGTAGAGTACAGTAGAGTACAGTAGGGTACAGTAGAGTACAGTAGAGTACAGTAGGGTACAGTAGGGTACAGTAGAGTACAGTAGAGTACAGTAGGGTACAGTAGGGTACAGTAGAGTACAGTAGGGTACAGTAGAGTACAGTAGGGTACAGTAGGGTACAGTAGAGTACAGTAGAGTACAGTAGGGTACAGTAGAGTACAGTAGGGTACAGTAGGGTACAGTAGGGTACAGTAGGGTACAGTAAGGTACAGTAGAGTACAGTAGAGTACAGTAGGGTACAGTAGGGTACAGTAGAGCAGGGTACAGTACAGTAGAGTACAGTAGAGCAGGGTACAGTAGGGTACAGTAGGGTACAGTAGAGCAGGGTACAGTAGGGTACAGTAGAGCAGGGTACAGTAGGGTACAGTAGAGCAGGGTACAGTAGGGTACAGTAGAGCAGGGTACAGTAGGGTACAGTAGAGTACAGTAGGGTACAGTAGGGTACAGTAGGGTACAGTAGGGTACAGTAGAGCAGGGTACAGTACAGTAGAGTACAGTAGAGCAGGGTACAGTAGGGTACAGTAGGGTACAGTAGGGTACAGTAGAGCAGGGTACAGTAGGGTACAGTAGGGTACAGTAGGGAACAGTAGAGCAGGGTACAGTACAGTAGAGTACAGTAGAGTACAGTAGGGTACAGTAGGGTACAGTAGGGTACAGTAGAGCAGGGTACAGTACAGTAGAGTACAGTAGAGCAGGGTACAGTAGGGTACAGTAGGGTACAGTAGGGTACAGTAGAGCAGGGTACAGTACAGTAGAGTACAGTACAGTAGGGTACAGTAGGGTACAGTAGGGTACAGTAGAGCAGGGTACAGTAGGGTACAGTAGGGTACAGTAGGGTACAGTAGAGTACAGTAGGGTACAGTAGAGCAGGGTACAGTAGGGTACAGTAGGGTACAGTAGAGCAGGGTACAGTACAGTAGGGTACAGTAGGGTACAGTAGAGCAGGGTACAGTACAGTAGAGTACAGTAGAGCAGGGTACAGTAGGGTACAGTAGGGTACAGTAGGGTACAGTAGAGCAGGGTACAGTACAGTAGAGTACAGTAGAGCAGGGTACAGTAGGGTACAGTAGGGTACAGTAGGGTACAGTAGAGCAGGGTACAGTACAGTAGAGTACAGTAGAGTACAGTAGGGTACAGTAGGGTACAGTAGGGTACAGTAGAGCAGGGTACAGTACAGTAGAGTACAGTAGAGTACAGTAGGGTACAGTAGGGTACAGTAGAGCAGGGTACAGTACAGTAGGGTACAGTAGGGTACAGTAGGGTACAGTAGAGCAGGGTACAGTACAGTAGAGTACAGTAGAGTACAGTAGGGTACAGTAGGGTACAGTAGAGCAGGGTACAGTACAGTAGAGTACAGTAGGGTAGAGTAGGGTACAGTAGGGTACAGTAGGGTACAGTAGAGCAGGGTACAGTACAGTAGGGTACAGTAGGGTACAGTAGGGTACAGTAGAGCAGGGTACAGTACAGTAGAGTACAGTAGGGTACAGTAGGGTAGAGTAGGGTACAGTAGGGTACAGTAGGGTACAGTAGAGCAGGGTACAGTACAGTAGAGTACAGTAGGGTACAGTAGGGTACAGTAGAGCAGGGTACAGTACAGTAGAGTACAGTAGGGTACAGTAGGGTACAGTAGGGTACAGTAGAGCAGGGTACAGTACAGTAGAGTACAGTAGGGTACAGTAGGGTACAGTAGAGCAGGGTACAGTACAGTAGAGTACAGTAGAGTACAGTAGGGTACAGTAGAGCAGGGTACAGTACAGTAGAGTACAGTAGAGTACAGTAGGGTACAGTAGAGCAGGGTACAGTACTGTAGAGTACAGTAGAGTACAGTAGGGTACAGTAGAGCAGGGTACAGTACAGTATAGTACAGTAGAGTACAGTAGAGCAGGGTACAGTACAGTAGAGTACAGTAGAGAACAGTAGGGTACAGTAGAGCAGGGTACAGTACAGTAGAGTACAGTAGAGTACAGTAGGGTACAGTAGGGTACAGTAGGGTACAGTAGAGCAGGGTACAGTACAGTAGAGTACAGTAGGGTACAGTAGAGCAGGGTACAGTACAGTAGAGTACAGTAGGGTACAGTAGGGTACAGTAGAGCAGGGTACAGTACAGTAGAGTACAGTAGGGTACATTAGGGTACAGTAGGGTACAGTAGGGTACAGTAGGGTACAGTAGAGCAGGGTACAGTACAGTAGAGTACAGTAGGGTACAGTAGGGTACAGTAGAGCAGGGTACAGTACAGTAGAGTACAGTAGGGTACAGTAGGGTACAGTAGGGTACAGTAGAGCAGGGTACAGTACAGTAGAGTACAGTAGGGTACAGTAGGGTACAGTAGAGCAGGGTACAGTACAGTAGAGTACAGTAGAGTACAGTAGGGTACAGTAGAGCAGGGTACAGTACAGTAGAGTACAGTAGGGTACAGTAGGGTACAGTAGAGCAGGGTACAGTACAGTAGAGTACAGTAGGGTACAGTAGGGTACAGTAGAGCAGGGTACAGTACAGTAGAGTACAGTAGGGTACAGTAGGGTACAGTAGGGTACAGTAGAGCAGGGTACAGTACAGTAGAGTACAGTAGGGTACAGTAGGGTACAGTAGAGCAGGGTACAGTACAGTAGAGTACAGTAGGGTACAGTAGGGTACAGTAGGGTACAGTAGAGCAAGGTACAGTACAGTAGAGTACAGTAGAGTACAGTTGAGTACAGTACAGTCTAGTACAGTACAGTAGAGTACATTAGAGCAGGGTACAGTACTGTAGAGTACACTAGGGTACAGTAGGGTACAGTACAGTAGGGTACAGTAGGGTACAGTAGAGTACAGTAGAGTACAGTAGAGCAGGGTACAGTACAGTAGAGTGCAGTAGAGCAGGGTACAGTACAGTAGAGTATGGTAGAGTACAGTAGAGCAGGGTACAGTACAGTAGGGTACAGTAGGGTACAGTAGAGTACAGTAGAGTACAGTAGGGTACAGTAGAGTACAGTAGGGTACAGTAGGGTACAGTAGAGCAGGGTACAGTACAGTAGGGTACATTAGGGTACAGTAGAGTAGAGCAGGGTACAGTGGCGTATAGTAAAGTACAGTAGAGCATAGTACAGAACAGTAGAGGTGCAGTAGAGTACAGCAGAGCACAGTCGAGCAGGGTACAGTAGAGTATAGTAAAGTAGGGTACAGTACTGTACAGTAGGGTACAGCAGGGTACCGTACAGTACAGTAGAGTATAGTACAGTACAGTAGAGGACAGTACAGTATGGGACAGTAGAGGATAGGACAGGGCAGTATAGTACAGGACAGGACAGTACAGTACAGGGCAGTATAGGTACAGTATGGTACAGTAGGGTACAGTAGAGCAGGGTACAGTACAGTAGAGTACAGTAGAGTACAGTAGAGCAGGGTACAGTACTGTAGAGTACAGTATAATACAGTAGAGCAGGGTACAGTACAGTATAGTACAGTACAGTAGAGTACATTAGAGCAGGGTACAGTACTGTAGAGTACACTAGGGTACAGTAGGGTAAAGTACAGTAGGGTACAGTAGAGTACAGTAGAGTACAGTAGGGTACAGTAGAGTACAGTAGGGTACAGTATAGTACAGTAGAGTACAGTAGGGTACAGTAGAGTACAGTAGAGTACAGTAGAGCAGGGTACAGTAGAGTACAGTAGAGTACAGTAGAGTACAGTAGAGCAGGGTACAGTAGAGTACAGTAGAGCAGGGTACAGTAGAGTACAGTAGAGTGCAGTAGAGCAGGGTACAGTAGAGTACAGTAGAGTACAGTAGAGTGCAGTAGAGCAGGGTACAGTGGAGTACAGTAGAGCAGGGTACAGTACAGTAGGGTACAGTACAGTAGAGTACAGTACAGTAGAGTATAATAGAGCAGGGTACAGTAGAGTAAAGTACAGTACAGTAGGGTACAGCAGGGTACAGTACAGTAGAGTACAGTAGAGTATAATAGAGCAGGGTACAGTAGAGTAAAGTACAGTACAGTAGGGTACAGCAGGGTACAGTAGGGGACAGTAGAGTATAATAGAGCAGGGTACAGTAGAGTAAAGTACAGTACAGTAGGGTACAGCAGGGTACAGTACAGTAGAGTACAGCAGGGTACAGTACAGTAGGGTACAGTACAGTACAGTACAGTACAGTACAGTAGAGTACAGTAGAGTACAGTAGAGTACAGCAGGGTACAGTACAGTAGGGTACAGTACAGTACAGTACAGTACAGTAGAGTACAGTAGAGTACAGTAGAGTACAGTAGGGGACAGTAGGGTACAGTAGAGCAGGGTACAGTACAGTAGAGTACAGTAGGGTACAGTAGGGTACAGTAGAGCAGGGTACAGTACAGTAGAGTACAGTAGAGTACAGTAGGGTACAGTAGAGCAGGGTACAGTACAGTAGAGTACAGTAGGGTACAGTAGGGTACAGTAGAGCAGGGTACAGTACAGTAGAGTACAGTAGGGTACAGTAGGGTACAGTAGAGCAGGGTACAGTACAGTAGAGTACAGTAGGGTACAGTAGGGTACAGTAGGGTACAGTAGAGCAGGGTACAGTACAGTAGAGTACAGTAGGGTACAGTAGGGTACAGTAGAGCAGGGTACAGTACAGTAGAGTACAGTAGGGTACAGTAGGGTACAGTAGGGTACAGTAGGGTAAAGTAGAGCAAGGTACAGTACAGTAGAGTACAGTAGAGTACAGTAGAGTACAGTACAGTCTAGTACAGTACAGTAGAGTACATTAGAGAAGGGTACAGTACTGTAGAGTACACTAGGGTACAGTAGGGTACAGTACAGTAGGGTACAGTAGGGTACAGTAGAGTACAGTAGAGTACAGTAGAGCAGGGTACAGTACAGTAGAGTGCAGTAGAGCAGGGTACAGTACAGTAGAGTATGGTAGAGTACAGTAGAGCAGGGTACAGTACAGTAGGGTACAGTAGGGTACAGTAGAGTACAGTAGAGTACAGTAGGGTACAGTAGAGTACAGTAGGGTACAGTAGAGCAGGGTACAGTACAGTAGGGTACATTAGGGTACAGTAGAGTAGAGCAGGGTACAGTGGCGTATAGTAAAGTACAGTAGAGCATAGTACAGAAGAGTAGAGGTGCAGTAGAGCAGGGTACAGTGGAGTACAGTAGAGCAGGGTACAGTACAGTAGGGTACAGTACAGTAGAGTACAGTACAGTAGAGTATAATAGAGCAGGGTACAGTAGAGTAAAGTACAGTACAGTAGGGTACAGCAGGGTACAGTACAGTAGAGTACAGCAGGGTACAGTACAGTAGGGTACAGTACAGTACAGTACAGTACAGTACTGTACTCTACTGTAGAGTACAGTAGAGTACAGCAGGGTACAGTACAGTAGGGTACAGTACAGTACAGTACAGTACAGTACAGTAGAGTACAGTAGAGTACAGTAGAGTACAGTAGGGGACAGTAGGGTACAGTAGAGCAGGGTACAGTACAGTAGAGTACAGTAGGGTACAGTAGGGTACAGTAGAGCAGGGTACAGTACAGTAGAGTACAGTAGAGTACAGTAGGGTACAGTAGAGCAGGGTACAGTACAGTAGAGTACAGTAGGGTACAGTAGGGTACAGTAGAGCAGGGTACAGTACAGTAGAGTACAGTAGGGTACAGTAGGGTACAGTAGAGTACAGTAGAGTACAGTAGGGTACAGTAGAGTACAGTAGGGTACAGTAGGGTAC
Organism: Salvelinus alpinus; assembly: GCF_045679555.1. Taxonomy (NCBI): domain Eukaryota; kingdom Metazoa; phylum Chordata; class Actinopteri; order Salmoniformes; family Salmonidae; genus Salvelinus; species Salvelinus alpinus. Next base: position 41,642,381 of record NC_092109.1, read on the forward strand.
AGTAGAGCAGGGTACAGTACAGTAGGGTACATTAGGGTACAGTAGAGTAGAGCAGGGTACAGTGGCGTATAGTAAAGTACAGTAGAGCATAGTACAGAACAGTAGAGGTGCAGTAGAGTACAGCAGAGCACAGTCGAGCAGGGTACAGTAGAGTATAGTAAAGTAGGGTACAGTACTGTACAGTAGGGTACAGCAGGGTACCGTACAGTACAGTAGAGTATAGTACAGTACAGTAGAGGACAGTACAGTATGGGACAGTAGAGGATAGGACAGGGCAGTATAGTACAGGACAGGACAGTACAGTACAGGGCAGTATAGGTACAGTATGGTACAGTAGGGTACAGTAGAGCAGGGTACAGTACAGTAGAGTACAGTAGAGTACAGTAGAGCAGGGTACAGTACTGTAGAGTACAGTATAATACAGTAGAGCAGGGTACAGTACAGTATAGTACAGTACAGTAGAGTACATTAGAGCAGGGTACAGTACTGTAGAGTACACTAGGGTACAGTAGGGTACAGTACAGTAGGGTACAGTAGAGTACAGTAGAGTACAGTAGGGTACAGTAGAGTACAGTAGAGTACAGTAGGGTACAGTATAGTACAGTAGAGTACAGTAGGGTACAGTAGAGTACAGTAGAGTACAGTAGAGCAGGGTACAGTAGAGTACAGTAGAGTACAGTAGAGTACAGTAGAGCAGGGTACAGTAGAGTACAGTAGAGCAGGGTACAGTAGAGTACAGTAGAGTGCAGTAGAGCAGGGTACAGTAGAGTACAGTAGAGTACAGTAGAGTGCAGTAGAGCAGGGTACAGTGGAGTACAGTAGAGCAGGGTACAGTACAGTAGGGTACAGTACAGTAGAGTACAGTACAGTAGAGTATAATAGAGCAGGGTACAGTAGAGTAAAGTACAGTACAGTAGGGTACAGCAGGGTACAGTACAGTAGAGTACAGTAGAGTATAATAGAGCAGGGTACAGTAGAGTAAAGTACAGTACAGTAGGGTACAGCAGGGTACAGTAGGGGACAGTAGAGTATAATAGAGCAGGGTACAGTAGAGTAAAGTACAGTACAGTAGGGTACAGCAGGGTACAGTACAGTAGAGTACAGCAGGGTACAGTACAGTAGGGTACAGTACAGTACAGTACAGTACAGTAGAGTACAGTAGAGTACAGCAGGGTACAGTACAGTAGGGTACAGTACAGTACAGTACAGTACAGTACAGTACAGTAGAGTACAGTAGAGTACAGTAGGGGACAGTGTAGCACATGTCAGGCGTCTATGTTTTGGCCAAATAGATGTCAATGTTTGGACTTTTGGAGAGTTGGAGCCCCCCTCCTGGGTATGCATCTGAATACTCACTTCAATACACTTTTTCTTGAAGTGTACACTTGTCCACTGCCCATATGGTGGTTCACTGTAGCTCAGTTGGTAGAGCATGAGGCATGCAGCGTTAAATGAATGGTCGAGTCTGGATACGAGTGTCTACAAAAAGACTCAAATTTAGAATCACCCATATAGGGGACAGGAAGCCATTTCACATGCAACCAAATGTTTTTTTAATTGTATTTTTTAATTGAACCTTTATTTAACTAGTCAGTTAAGAACACATTGTTATTCACCCCTGAGGGGATTGTATATATCCGGCTACTGCAACAGAAAGAACAGAGGGAGAACTCTATGTACGGTACCCTACTGTACCCTACGGTACCCTACTGTACCCTACTGTACCCTACTGTACTCTACCCTGCTCTACTGTACCCTACTGTACTCTACCCTGCTCTACTGTACCCTACTGTACCCTACTGTACTCTACCCTGCTCTACTGTACCCTACTGTACCCTACTGTACTCTACTGTACCCTACTGTACTCTACTGTACCCTACTGTACCCTATATATAGGTATAGTCGGCACTCAGTGAAAAGGATTGGAAAGGAAGCTTGTAGGAAGCAGCAGAGATCCGTAATAACGTAGAGAGGAACATACAGTTGAAGTCGGAAGTTTACACCTTAGCCAAATATATTTATTAAACTCCGTTTTTCACAATTCCTGACATTTAATCTGAGTAAAAATTCCCTGTCTTTAGGTCAGTTAGGATCACCACTTTATTTTAAGAGTGTGAAATGTCAGAATAATAGTAGAGAGAATTATTTATTTCAGCTTTTATTTATTTCGTCACATTCGCAGTGGGTCAGAAGTTTACATACACTCAATTAGTATTTGGTAGCATTGCCTTTAAATTGTTTAATAACTTGGGACAAACATTTCGGCTGGTCTTCCACAAGTTTCCCATATTCAGTTGGGTGAACTTTGGCCCTGTCACGCCCTGACCTTAGAGATCCTTATTATTTCTCTATGTTTGGTTAGGTCAGGGTGTGACTCGCGTGGGAAATTCTATGTTTTCTGTTTCTTTGTTTTTGGCCGAGTGTGGTTCCCAATCAGAGGCAGCTGTCTATCGTTGTCTCTGATTGGGGATCATACTTAGGCAGCCTGTTTTCCACCTGAGTTTGTGGGATCTTGTTTTCTGTTTAGTTACTGTTGCCTGACAGAACTGTGCGTTCTCGTTTTCGATTTTATTATTTTGTTTGAGTGTTTTTTTTAAATTTAAATCATGAACTCTTTCCATGCTGCGCTTTGGTCTGTTTCTACCACCAACGAGAGCCGTTACAGGCCCATTCCTCCTGACAGAGCTGGTGTAACTGAGTCAGGTTTGTAGGCCTCCTTGCTCGCACATGCTTTTTCAGTTCTGCCCACACATGTTCTATAGGATTGAGGTCAGGGCTTTGTGATGGCCACTCCAATACCTTGACTTTGTTGTCCTTAAGCCATTTTGCCACAACTTTGGAAGTATGCTTGGGGTCATTGTCCATTTGAAAGACCAATTTGCGACCAAGCTTTAACTTCCTAACTGATGTCTTGAGATGCTGCTTTAATATATCCACATAATTTTCCTCCCTCATGATGCCATCTATTTTGTGAAGTGCACCAGTCCCTCCTGCAGCAAAGCACCCCCAAAACAGGAGGCTGCCACCCCCGTGTTTCACAGTTGGGATGGTGTTCTTCGGCTTGCAAGCCTCGCCCGTTTTTCCTCCAAACATAACGATGGTCATTATGGCCAAACAGTTCTATTTTCGTTTCATCAGACCAGAGGACCTTTCTCCAAAAAGTACCATCTTTGTCCCCATGTGCAGTTGAAAACCATAGTCTGGCATTTTTATGGCGGTTTATAGCAGTGGCTACTTCCTTGCTGAGCAGCCTTTCAGGTTATGTCGATATAGGACTCTGGATATAATACTTCTGTACCTGTTTCCTCCAGCATCTTCACAAGGTCCTTTGCTGTTGTTCTGGGATTGATTTGCACTTTTCGCACCAAAGTACGTTCATCTCTAGGAGACAGAATGCGTCTCCTTCCTGAGCGGTATGACGGCTGCGTGGTCCCATGGTGTTTATACTTGCATACTATTGTTTGTACAGATGAACGTGGTACCTTCAGGTGTTTGGAAATTGTTCCCAAGGATGAACCAGACGTGTGAAGGTCTACAATTTCTTTTTTTGAGGTCTTGGCTGATTTCTTTTGATTTCCCCATGATGTCAAGCAAAGAGGCACTGAGTTTTAAGGTAGGCCTTGAAATACATCCACAGGTACAACTCCAATTGACTCAAATCATGTCAATTAGCCGATCAGAAGCTTCCAAAGCCATGACATAATTTTCGGGAATTTTCCAAGCTGTTTAAAGGCACAGCCAACTTAGTGTACGTAAACTTCTGACCCACTGGAATTGTGATACACTGAATTATAAGTGAAATAATCTGTCTGTAAACAGTTGTTGAAAAAATTACTTGTATCGTGCACAAAGTAGATGTCCTACCCGACTTGCCAAAACTATAGTTTGTTAAAAATAAATTTGTAGAGTGGTTGAAAAACAAGTTTTAATGACTCCAACCTGAGGGTATGTAAATGTCCAACTTCAACTGTATGTGAGAGCACCAGTAACTCCTGATTGCAGGCCAATCCGTTCTGTGGAAAACAGAAATAGATCAAACACAATGGGGGGGGCAACAAGGTCTCACTTCCGGGGGATAAACTTAACAAGATCCCACAATCTAACGGTGGGAAAAAGGGCTGCCTAAGTATGATCCCCAATCAGAGACAACGATAGACAGCTGCCTCTGATTGGGAACCACACTCAAAAACAAAGAAATAGAAAACATAGAATTTCCCACCCGAGTCACACCCTGACCTAACCTAACATAGAGAATAATAAGGATCTCTAAGGTCAGGGCGTGACATTTTGGTTTTGTACACCAACTTCAAACAGCTGAAAATACAATCTTTTTATTTACGTAAAATATATGTCCATGCGGTTTAGAAGGTACAATTATTATCTACACTATACTATCTTATAGTGTCACATAAACTGAAAATTTCACAAACTTTTAGCAACCAGGAAATGGTGGATCGATTTCTGCATAGCAAGACATTAACATTAGAGGTCGAAGATATTTGTCATACGATGAAGCTGAAGTAATATAGCTAACTTTTTTTCTTGCTTAGTGCAGGATAAAAATACCTTTATTCTACAGTATGAATGTGGAGCTATTTAGCTGATCTGTGTATAGACCCTAAAACATTTGCTATAAATATTAGTTCAGAAAGTGGTTTTAATTGTTCGAGCTGCAATGCTTTCATTGGTAAAGCCTGAGGGAAGGACATGCGACTGTTTTATGTCGAACTGCTATGGAATGAAAGTCCTGCTTCATTACTACTGGACATTGAACCACAGCCAGGGGTTGGCTACATTACTACCCCACATTGAACCACAGCCAGAGGATGGCTTCATTACTAATGTACATTGAACCACAGCCAGAGGATGGCTACATTACTAATGTACATTGAACCACAGCCAGAGGTTGGCTACATTACTAATGTACATTGAACCACAGCCAGAGGTTGGCTACATTACTACCCCACATTGAACCACAGCCAGAGGATGGCTTCATTACTAATGTACATTGAACCACAGCCAGAGGATGGCTACATTACTACTCCACATTGAACCACAGCCAGAGGATGGCTACATTACTACCCCACATTGAACCACAGCCAGAAGTTGGCTTCATTACTACTGGACATTGAACCACAGCCAGAGGTTGGCTACATTACTAATGTACATTGAACCACAGCCAGAGGTTGGCTACATTACTACCCCACATTGAACCACAGCCAGACGATGGCTACATTACTAATGTACATTGAACCACAGCCAGAGGTTGGCTACATTACTACCCCACATTGAACCACAGCCAGAGGATGGCTACATTACTACTGTACATTGAACCACAGCCAGAGGATGGTTACATTACTAATGTACATTGAACCACAGCCAGAGGTTGGCTACATTACTACTCCACATTGAACCACAGCCAGAGGTTGGCTACATTACTACTGTACATTGAACCACAGCCAAAGGATGGTTACATTACTAATGTACATTGAACCACAGCCAGAGGTTGGCTACATTACTACCCCACATTGAACCACAGCCAGAGGATGGCTACATTACTACTGTACATTGAACCACAGCCAGAGGATGGTTACATTACTAATGTACATTGAACCACAGCCAGAGGATGGCTTCATTACTACTGTACATTGAACCACAGCCAGAGGATGGTTACATTACTAATGTACATTGAACCACAGCCAGAGGTTGGCTACATTACTACTCCACATTGAACCACAGCCAGAGGATGGCTTCATTACTACTGTGCATTGAACCACAGCCAGAGGATGGTTACATTACTAATGTACATTGAACCACAGCCAGAGGATGGTTACATTACTAATGTACATTGAACCACAGCCAGAGGATGGCTACATTACTACCCCACATTGAACCACAGCCAGAGGATGGCTACGTTACTACTGTACATTGAACCACAGCCAGAGGATGGTTACATTACTAATGTACATTGAACCACAGCCAGGGGTTGGCTACATTACTACCCCACATTGAACCACAGCCAGAGGATGGCTTCATTACTAATGTACATTGAACCACAGCCAGAGGATGGCTACATTACTACCCCACATTGAACCACAGCCAGAGGATGGCTTCATTACTAATGTACATTGAACCACAGCCAGAGGATGGCTACATTACTACCCCACATTGAACCACAGCCAGAGGATGGCTACGTTACTACTGTACATTGAACTACAGCCAGAGGATGGTTACATTACTAATGTACATTGAACCACAGCCAGGGGTTGGCTACATTACTACCCCACATTGAACCACAGCCAGAGGATGGCTTCATTACTAATGTACATTGAACCACAGCCAGAGGATGGCTACATTACTACCCCACATTGAACCACAGCCAGAGGATGGCTTCATTACTAATGTACATTGAACCACAGCCAGAGGTTGGCTACATTACTAATGTACATTGAACCACAGCCAGAGGTTGGCTACATTACTACCCCACATTGAACCACAGCCAGACGATGGCTACATTACTAATGTACATTGAACCACAGCCAGAGGTTGGCTACATTACTACCCCACATTGAACCACAGCCAGAGGATGGCTACATTACTGCTGTACATTGAACCACAGCCAGAGGATGGTTACATTACTAATGTACATTGAACCACAGCCAGAGGTTGGCTACATTACTACTCCACATTGAACCACAGCCAGAGGTTGGCTACATTACTACTGTACATTGAACCACAGCCAAAGGATGGTTACATTACTAATGTACATTGAACCACAGCCAGAGGTTGGCTACATTACTACCCCACATTGAACCACAGCCAGAGGATGGCTACATTACTACTGTACATTGAACCACAGCCAGAGGATGGATACATTACTAATGTACATTGAACCACAGCCAGAGGATGGCTTCATTACTACTGTACATTGAACCACAGCCAGAGGATGGTTACATTACTAATGTACATTGAACCACAGCCAGAGGTTGGCTACATTACTACTGTGCATTGAACCACAGCCAGAGGATGGTTACATTACTAATGTACATTGAACCACAGCCAGAGGATGGTTACATTACTAATGTACATTGAACCACAGCCAGAGGATGGCTACATTACTACCCCACATTGAACCACAGCCAGAGGATGGCTACATTACTACTGTACATTGAACCACAGCCAGAGGATGGTTACATTACTAATGTACATTGAACCACAGCCAGAGGATGGCTACATTACTACCCCACATTGAACCACAGCCAGAGGATGGCTACATTACTACTCCACATTGAACCACAGCCAGAGGATGGCTACATTACTACCCCACATTGAACCACATCCAGAGGGTGGTTACATTACTAATGTACATTGAACCACAGCCAGAGGATGGCTACATTACTACCCCACATGAAACACAGCCAGAGGTTGGCTACATTACTACTGTACATTGAACCACAGCCAGAGGTTGGCTACATTACTACTGTACATTGAACCACAGCCAGAGGATGGCTACATTACTACTCCACATTGAACCACAGCCAGAGGATGGCTACATTACTACTGTACATTGAACCACAGCCAGAGGATGGCTACATTACTAATGTACATTGAACCACAGCCAGAGGTTGGCTACATTACTAATGTACATTGAACCACAGCCAGAGGTTGGCTACATTACTACCCCACATTGAACCACAGCCAGAGGATGGCTTCATTACTAATGTACATTGAACCACAGCCAGAGGATGGCTACATTACTACTCCACATTGAACCACAGCCAGAGGATGGCTACATTACTACCCCACATTGAACCACAGCCAGAAGTTGGCTTCATTACTACTGGACATTGAACCACAGCCAGAGGTTGGCTACATTACTAATGTACATTGAACCACAGCCAGAGGTTGGCTACATTACTACCCCACATTGAACCACAGCCAGACGATGGCTACATTACTAATGTACATTGAACCACAGCCAGAGGTTGGCTACATTACTACCCCACATTGAACCACAGCCAGAGGATGGCTACATTACTACTGTACATTGAACCACAGCCAGAGGATGGTTACATTACTAATGTACATTGAACCACAGCCAGAGGTTGGCTACATTACTACTCCACATTGAACCACAGCCAGAGGTTGGCTACATTACTACTGTACATTGAACCACAGCCAAAGGATGGTTACATTACTAATGTACATTGAACCACAGCCAGAGGTTGGCTACATTACTACCCCACATTGAACCACAGCCAGAGGATGGCTACATTACTACTGTACATTGAACCACAGCCAGAGGATGGTTACATTACTAATGTACATTGAACCACAGCCAGAGGATGGCTTCATTACTACTGTACATTGAACCACAGCCAGAGGATGGTTACATTACTAATGTACATTGAACCACAGCCAGAGGTTGGCTACATTACTACTCCACATTGAACCACAGCCAGAGGATGGCTTCATTACTACTGTGCATTGAACCACAGCCAGAGGATGGTTACATTACTAATGTACATTGAACCACAGCCAGAGGATGGTTACATTACTAATGTACATTGAACCACAGCCAGAGGATGGCTACATTACTACCCCACATTGAACCACAGCCAGAGGATGGCTACGTTACTACTGTACATTGAACCACAGCCAGAGGATGGTTACATTACTAATGTACATTGAACCACAGCCAGAGGATGGCTACATTACTACCCCACATTGAACCACAGCCAGAGGATGGCTACATTACTACTGTACATTGAACTACAGCCAGAGGATGGTTACATTACTAATGTACATTGAACCACAGCCAGGGGTTGGCTACATTACTACCCCACATTGAACCACAGCCAGAGGATGGCTTCATTACTAATGTACATTGAACCACAGCCAGAGGATGGCTACATTACTACCCCACATTGAACCACAGCCAGAGGATGGCTTCATTACTAATGTACATTGAACCACAGCCAGAGGTTGGCTACATTACTAATGTACATTGAACCACAGCCAGAGGTTGGCTACATTACTACCCCACATTGAACCACAGCCAGACGATGGCTACATTACTAATGTACATTGAGCCACAGCCAGAGGTTGGCTACATTACTACCCCACATTGAACCACAGCCAGAGGATGGCTACATTACTGCTGTACATTGAACCACAGCCAGAGGATGGTTACATTACTAATGTACATTGAACCACAGCCAGAGGTTGGCTACATTACTACTCCACATTGAACCACAGCCAGAGGTTGGCTACATTACTACTGTACATTGAACCACAGCCAAAGGATGGTTACATTACTAATGTACATTGAACCACAGCCAGAGGTTGGCTACATTACTACCCCACATTGAACCACAGCCAGAGGATGGCTACATTACTACTGTACATTGAACCACAGCCAGAGGATGGATACATTACTAATGTACATTGAACCACAGCCAGAGGATGGCTTCATTACTACTGTACATTGAACCACAGCCAGAGGATGGTTACATTACTAATGTACATTGAACCACAGCCAGAGGTTGGCTACATTACTACTGTGCATTGAACCACAGCCAGAGGATGGCTACATTACTAATGTACATTGAACCACAGCCAGAGGATGGTTACATTACTAATGTACATTGAACCACAGCCAGAGGATGGCTACATTACTACCCCACATTGAACCACAGCCAGAGGATGGCTACATTACTACTGTACATTGAACCACAGCCAGAGGATGGTTACATTACTAATGTACATTGAACCACAGCCAGAGGATGGCTACATTACTACCCCACATTGAACCACAGCCAGAGGATGGCTTCATTACTAATGTACATTGAACCACAGCCAGAGGTTGGCTACATTACTAATGTACATTGAACCACAGCCAGAGGTTGGCTACATTACTACCCCACATTGAACCACAGCCAGAGGATGGCTTCATTACTAATGTACATTGAACCACAGCCAGAGGATGGCTACATTACTACCCCACATTGAACCACAGCCAGAGGATGGCTTCATTACTAATGTACATTGAACCACAGCCAGAGGTTGGCTACATTACTAATGTACATTGAACCACAGCCAGAGGTTGGCTACATTACTACCCCACATTGAACCACAGCCAGACGATGGCTACATTACTAATGTACATTGAGCCACAGCCAGAGGTTGGCTACATTACTACCCCACATTGAACCACAGCCAGAGGATGGCTACATTACTGCTGTACATTGAACCACAGCCAGAGGATGGTTACATTACTAATGTACATTGAACCACAGCCAGAGGTTGGCTACATTACTACTCCACATTGAACCACAGCCAGAGGTTGGCTACATTACTACTGTACATTGAACCACAGCCAAAGGATGGTTACATTACTAATGTACATTGAACCACAGCCAGAGGTTGGCTACATTACTACCCCACATTGAACCACAGCCAGAGGATGGCTACATTACTACTGTACATTGAACCACAGCCAGAGGATGGATACATTACTAATGTACATTGAACCACAGCCAGAGGATGGCTTCATTACTACTGTACATTGAACCACAGCCAGAGGATGGTTACATTACTAATGTACATTGAACCACAGCCAGAGGTTGGCTACATTACTACTGTGCATTGAACCACAGCCAGAGGATGGCTACATTACTAATGTACATTGAACCACAGCCAGAGGATGGTTACATTACTAATGTACATTGAACCACAGCCAGAGGATGGCTACATTACTACCCCACATTGAACCACAGCCAGAGGATGGCTACATTACTACTGTACATTGAACCACAGCCAGAGGATGGTTACATTACTAATGTACATTGAACCACAGCCAGAGGATGGCTACATTACTACCCCACATTGAACCACAGCCAGAGGATGGCTACATTACTACTGTACATTGAACTACAGCCAGAGGATGGTTACATTACTAATGTACATTGAACCACAGCCAGAGGATGGCTACATTACTACCCCACATTGAACCACAGCCAGAGGATGGCTACATTACTACTCCACATTGAACCACAGCCAGAGGATGGCTACATTACTACCCCACATTGAACCACAGCCAGAGGATGGTTACATTACTAATGTACATTGAACCACAGCCAGAGGATGGCTACATTACTACCCCACATGAAACACAGCCAGAGGTTGGCTACATTACTACTGTACATTGAACCACAGCCAGAGGTTGGCTACATTACTACTGTACATTGAACCACAGCCAGAGGATGGCTACATTACTACTCCACATTGAACCACAGCCAGAGGATGGCTACATTACTACTGTACATTGAACCACAGCCAGAGGATGGCTACATTACTACTGTACATTGAACCACAGCCAGAGGTTGGCTACATTACTACTCCACATTGAACCACAGCCAGAGGATGGCTACATTACTACTGTACATTGAACCACAGCCAGAGGATGGTTACATTACTAATGTACATTGAACCACAGCCAGAGGATGGCTACATTACTACCCCACATTGAACCACAGCCAGAGGATGGCTACATTACTACTCCACATTGAACCACAGCCAGAGGATGGCTACATTACTACCCCACATTGAACCACAGCCAGAGGATGGTTACATTACTAATGTACATTGAACCACAGCCAGAGGATGGCTACATTACTACCCCACATGAACCACAGCCAGAGGTTGGTTACATTACTACTGTACATTGAACCACAGCCAGAGGATGGCTACATTACTACTCCACATTGAACCACAGCCAGAGGATGGCTACATTACTACTGTACATTGAACCACAGCCAGAGGATGGTTACATTACTACTGTACATTGAACCACAGCCAGAGGATGGCTAAATTACTACTGTACATTGAACCACAGCCAGAGGATGGCTACATTACTACTGTACATTGAACCACAGCCAGAGGATGGCTACATTACTATTGTACATTGAACCACAGCCAGAGGATGGCTACATTACTACTCCACATGAACCACAGCCAGAGGATGGCTACATTACTACTGTACATTGAACCACAGCCAGAGGATGGTTACATTACTACTCCACATTGAACCACAGCCAGAGGATGACTACATTACTACTCCACATTGAACCACAGCCAGAGGATGGCTACATTACTACTCCACATTGAACCATAGCCAGAGGATGGCTACATTACTACTGTACATTGAACCACAGCCAGAGGTTGGCTACATTACTACTGTACATTGAACCACAGCCAGAGGATGGTTACATTACTACTCCACATTGAACCACAGCCAGAGGATGGCTACATTACGACTGTACATTGAACCACAGCCAGAGGATGGCTACATTACGACTGTACATTGAACCACCACAACGAGGCTATATACAGGGGGTCCTGGGACCGAGTCAGTGTGCGGGGGTACAGTTTAGTAGAGGTCATTTCTACATGTAGGTGGGGGTAAAGTGACTATGCATAGATAATAAATAGCGAGTAGCAGCAGTGTAAAAAAAAGTGTGTGTGGGGGGGGGATCAATGTAAATAGTCTGGGTAGCCATTTGATTAGCTGTTCAGGAGTCTTATGACTTGGGGGTAGAAGCTGTTAAGCCGCCTTTTGGTCCCAGACTTGGCGCTCCGGTACCGCTTGCCGTGCGGTAGCAGAGTCTATGACTAGGATGACTGGAGTCATTGACCATTTTTTGAGTTTCCCTCTGACACCGCCAAGTATGTAGGTCCTGGATGTCAGGAAGCTTGGCCCCAGTGAAGTACTGGGCTGTACGCACCATCCTCTGTAGCACCTTACTGTCAAATGCCGAGCAGTTGCCATAGTTTGCCACACATGAAGAAGCCATACTCACATCAGACATGAAGAGGCTGTTCTCACATGAAGAGGCCGTTCTCACATCAGACATGAAGAGGCTGTTCTCACATGAAGAGGCCGTTCTCACATGAAGAGGCTGTTCTCACATGAAGAGGCTGTTCTCACATGAAGAGGCTGTTCTCACATCTCACATGAAGAGGCTGTTCTCACATCAGACATGAAGAGGCTGTTCTCACATGAAGAGGCTGTTCTCACATCAGACATGAAGAGGCTGTTCTCACATGAAGAGGCCGTTCCTACATCAGACATGAAGAGGCTGTTCTCACATGAAGAGGCTGTTCTCACATGAAGAGGCTGTTCTCACATGAAGAGGCCGTTCCTACATCAGACATGAAGAGGCCGTTCCTACATCAGACATGAAGAGGCTGTTCTCACATGAAGAGGCTGTTCTCACATGAAGAGGCTGTTCTCGCATCAGACATGAAGAGGCCATTCTCACATCAGACATGAAGAGGCTGTTCTCACATGAAGAGGCTGTTCTCACATGAAGAGGCTGTTCTCACATCAGACATGAAGAGGCCGTTCCTACATCAGACATGAAGAGGCTGTTCTCACATGAAGAGGCTGTTCTCACATCAGACATGAAGAGGCTGTTCTCACATCTCACATGAAGAGGCCGTTCCTACATCAGACATGAAGAGGCTGTTCCTACATCAGACATGAAGAGGCTGTTCTCACATGAAGAGGCTGTTCTCACATGAAGAGGCTGTTCTCGCATCAGACATGAAGAGGCCGTTCTCACATCAGACATGAAGAGGCTGTTCTCACATCTCACATGAAGAGGCCGTTCCTACATCAGACATGAAGAGGCTGTTCCTACATCAGACATGAAGAGGCTGTTCTCACATGAAGAGGCTGTTCTCACATGAAGAGGCTGTTCTCACATGAAGAGGCTGTTCTCACATGAAGAGGCTGTTCTCACATGAAGAGGCTGTTCTCACATGAAGAGGCAGTTCTCACATGAAGAGGCTGTTCTCACATGAAGAGGCCGTTCTCACATCAGACATGAAGAGGCTGTTCTCACATGAAGAGGCTGTTCTCACATCAGACATGAAGAGGCTGTTCTCACATCTCACATGAAGAGGCCGTTCCTACATCAGACATGAAGAGGCTGTTCCTATATCAGACATGAAGAGGCTGTTCTCACATGAAGAGGCTGTTCTCACATGAAGAGGCTGTTCTCGCATCAGACATGAAGAGGCCGTTCTCAGATCAGACATGAAGAGGCTGTTCTCACATGAAGAGGCTGTTCTCACATGAAGAGGCTGTTCTCGCATCAGACATGAAGAGGCCGTTCCTACATCAGACATGAAGAGGCTGTTCTCACATGAAGAGGCTGTTCTCACATGAAGAGGCTGTTCTCGCATCAGACATGAAGAGGCCGTTCTCACATCAGACATGAAGAGGCTGTTCTCACATGAAGAGGCTGTTCTCACATGAAGAGGCTGTTCTCACATGAAGAGGCTGTTCTCACATCAGACATGAAGAGGCTGTTCTCACATGAAGAGGCTGTTCTCACATGAAGAGGCCGTTCTCACATCAGACATGAAGAGGCTGTTCTCACATGAAGAGGCTGTTCTCACATGAAGAGGCTGTTCTCACATCAGACATGAAGAGACTGTTCTCACATCACACATGAAGAGGCCGTTCCTACATCAGACATGAAGAGGCTGTTCTCACATGAAGAGGCTGTTCTCACATGAAGAGGCTGTTCTCACATGAAGAGGCTGTTCTCACATGAAGAGGCTGTTCTCACATGAAGAGGCTGTTCTCACATGAAGAGGCCGTTCTCACATCAGACATGAAGAGGCTGTTCTCACATGAAGAGGCTGTTCTCACATCAGACATGAAGAGGCTGTTCTCACATGAAGAGGCTGTTCTCACATCAGACATGAAGAGGCTGTTCTCACATCACACATGAAGAGGCTGTTCTCACATGAAGAGGCCGTTCTCACATGAAGAGGCTGTTCTCACATGAAGAGGCCGTTCTCACATGAAGAGGCCGTTCTCACATAAAGAGGCAGTTCTCACATGAAGAGGCTGTTCTCACATGAAGAGGCTGTTCTCACATGAAGAGGCTGTTCTCACATGAAGAGGCCGTTCTCACATGAAGAGGCTGTTCTCACATGAAGAGGCTGTTCTCACATGAAGAGGCCGTTCTCACATGAAGAGGCAGTTCTCACATGAAGAGGCTGTTCTCACATGAAGAGGCCGTTCTCACATCAGACATGAAGAGGCTATTCTCACATGAAGAGGCTGTTCTCACATGAAGAGGCTGTTCTCACATGAAGAGGCTGTTCTCACATCAGACATGAAGAGGCCGTTCTCACATGAAGAGGCTGTTCTCACATGAAGAGGCTGTTCTCACATGAAGAGGCTGTTCTCACATCAGACATGAAGAGGCCGTTCTCACATGAAGAGGCTGTTCTCACATGAAGAGGCTGTTCTCACATCAGACATGAAGAGGCCGTTCTCACATGAAGAGGCTGTTCTCACATGAAGAAGCTGTTCTCACATGAAGAGGCTGTTCTCACATCAGACATGAAGAGGCCGTTCTCACATGAAGAGGCTGTTCTCACATGAAGAGGCTGTTCTCACATCAGACATGAAGAGGCCGTTCTCACATGAAGAGGCTGTTCTCACATCACACATGAAGGGGCCGTTCTCACATGAAAAGGCTGTTCACACATGAAGAGGCCGTTCTCACATGAAGAGGCCGTTCTCACATGAAGAGGCTGTTCTCACATGAAGAGGCTGTTCTCACATGAAGAGGCCGTTCTCACATGAAGAGGCTGTTCTCACATGAAGAGGCTGTTCTCACATGAAGAGGCTGTTCTCACATGAAGAGGCTGTTCTCACATCAGACATGAAGAGGCCGTTCTCACATGAAGAGGCCGTTCTCACATGAAGAGGCTGTTCTCACATGAAGAGGCTGTTCTCACATGAAGAGGCTGTTCTCACATGAAGAGGCCGTTCTCACATGAAGAGGCCGTTCTCACATGAAGAGGCTGTTCTCACATGAAGAGGCTGTTCTCACATGAAGAGGCTGTTCTCACATGAAGAGGCTGTTCTCACATGAAGAGGCTGTTCTCACATGAAGAGGCTGTTCTCACATGAAGAGGCTGTTCTCACATCAGACATGAAGAGGCCGTTCTCACATGAAGAGG
Source organism: Salvelinus alpinus (assembly GCF_045679555.1). Lineage (NCBI taxonomy): Eukaryota > Metazoa > Chordata > Actinopteri > Salmoniformes > Salmonidae > Salvelinus > Salvelinus alpinus. The sequence continues at coordinate 41,658,431 of NC_092109.1, forward strand.
CTGTTCTCACATGAAGAGGCTGTTCTCACATGAAGAGGCTGTTCTCACATCAGACATGAAGAGGCCGTTCTCACATGAAGAGGCTGTTCTCACATGAAGAGGCTGTTCTCACATCAGACATGAAGAGGCCGTTCTCACATGAAGAGGCTGTTCTCACATGAAGAGGCTGTTCTCACATGAAGAGGCTGTTCTCACATCAGACATGAAGAGGCCGTTCTCACATGAAGAGGCTGTTCTCACATGAAGAGGCTGTTCTCACATGAAGAGGCCGTTCTCACATGAAGAGGCCGTTCTCACATAAAGAGGCAGTTCTCACATGAAGAGGCTGTTCTCACATGAAGAGGCTGTTCTCACATGAAGAGGCTGTTCTCACATGAAGAGGCCGTTCTCACATGAAGAGGCTGTTCTCACATGAAGAGGCTGTTCTCACATGAAGAGGCCGTTCTCACATGAAGAGGCTGTTCTCACATGAAGAGGCCGTTCTCACATCAGACATGAAGAGGCTATTCTCACATGAAGAGGCTGTTCTCACATGAAGAGGCTGTTCTCACATGAAGAGGCTGTTCTCACATCAGACATGAAGAGGCCGTTCTCACATGAAGAGGCTGTTCTCACATGAAGAGGCTGTTCTCACATGAAGAGGCTGTTCTCACATCAGACATGAAGAGGCCGTTCTCACATGAAGAGGCTGTTCTCACATGAAGAGGCTGTTCTCACATCAGACATGAAGAGGCCGTTCTCACATGAAGAGGCTGTTCTCACATGAAGAAGCTGTTCTCACATGAAGAGGCTGTTCTCACATCAGACATGAAGAGGCCGTTCTCACATGAAGAGGCTGTTCTCACATGAAGAGGCTGTTCTCACATCAGACATGAAGAGGCCGTTCTCACATGAAGAGGCTGTTCTCACATCACACATGAAGGGGCCGTTCTCACATGAAAAGGCTGTTCACACATGAAGAGGCCGTTCTCACATGAAGAGGCCGTTCTCACATGAAGAGGCTGTTCTCACATGAAGAGGCTGTTCTCACATGAAGAGGCCGTTCTCACATGAAGAGGCTGTTCTCACATGAAGAGGCTGTTCTCACATGAAGAGGCTGTTCTCACATGAAGAGGCTGTTCTCACATCAGACATGAAGAGGCCGTTCTCACATGAAGAGGCCGTTCTCACATGAAGAGGCTGTTCTCACATGAAGAGGCTGTTCTCACATGAAGAGGCTGTTCTCACATGAAGAGGCCGTTCTCACATGAAGAGGCTGTTCTCACATCACACATGAAGGGGCCGTTCTCACATGAAAAGGCTGTTCACACATGAAGAGGCCGTTCTCACATGAAGAGGCCGTTCTCACATGAAGAGGCTGTTCTCACATGAAGAGGCTGTTCTCACATGAAGAGGCCGTTCTCACATGAAGAGGCTGTTCTCACATGAAGAGGCTGTTCTCACATGAAGAGGCCGTTCTCACATGAAGAGGCCGTTCTCACATGAAGAGGCCGTTCTCACATGAAGAGGCTGTTCTCACATGAAGAGGCTGTTCTCACATGAAGAGGCTGTTCTCACATGAAGAGGCTGTTCTCACATGAAGAGGCTGTTCTCACATGAAGAGGCTGTTCTCACATGAAGAGGCTGTTCTCACATCAGACATGAAGAGGCCGTTCTCACATGAAGAGGCTGTTCTCACATGAAGAGGCTGTTCTCACATGAAGAGGCTGTTCTCACATCAGACATGAAGAGGCCGTTCTCACATGAAGAGGCTGTTCTCACATGAAGAGGCTGTTCTCACATCAGACATGAAGAGGCCGTTCTCACATGAAGAGGCCGTTCTCACATGAAGAGGCTGTTCTCACATCACACATGAAGAGGCCGTTCTCACATGAAAAGGCTGTTCACACATGAAGAGGCCGTTCTCACATGAAGAGGCCGTTCTCACATGAAGAGGCTGTTCTCACATGAAGAGGCTGTTCTCACATGAAGAGGCCGTTCTCACATGAAGAGGCTGTTCTCACATGAAGAGGCTGTTCTCACATGAAGAGGCTGTTCTCACATGAAGAGGCTGTTCTCACATCAGACATGAAGAGGCCGTTCTCACATGAAGAGGCCGTTCTCACATGAAGAGGCTGTTCTCACATGAAGAGGCCTTTCTCACATGAAGAGGCTGTTCTCACATGAAGAGGCTGTTCTCACATGAAGAGGCAGTTCTCACATGAAGAGGCCGTTCTCACATGAAGAGGCCGTTCTCACATGAAGAGGCCGTTCTCACATGAAGAGGCCGTTCTCACATGAAGAGGCTGTTCTCACATGAAGTGGATGTTCTCACATGAAGAGGCCGTTCTCACATGAAGACGCCGTTGAGACACTTAGAGAAATGATGACGTCTTCCTCTGAAGACATCTGGGTGTAGTGTGTTTTTAAGGTTTCCTGAGAAAACAGGAAGTTGGTTATATTCCCTTTTTAAAACGGTGTGAAGTGGGAAGTGAATGCAGCGTATTCGAAGAAGATATTTGCAATAATATGTTTGTAAATATAGTAGCCTACGTTTGGATGTCCGAGTGTGTTTTGACCTTTTAAAATGAAGTAAACGCAGTCTTTATTGAAGAGGAATTCAAAGCCTGTCTTTGTCTGATTGTTGACAGACAAAAAAATTATATTACATATTGTCCCCCCCCCCCCACCACAAAAAAAAAAATTATATTAGGATGTATTGTCAACAATAATATCCCAATATATAACCGTAGAGATTTTTCCCCGGCACTAGTACACACACACACACACACGTGTCATATTTTGTGGTTTGTAAAATGCTTTACTCAACCTCTCAAAATGGAAGGGTTGTGTTGAATTGCTACACGAGAAAGAGTCATGTCTTAAATGTGTGTGTTTGCGTGTGTATGCATGAGCGCACGCGCGTGTCTGCATGTACTGTGTGTGTGTGTGTGTGTGTGTGTGCGTGTGTGTTGTGCATCTGCACGGGTACTCGTGCGTGTGTGTGTGTGTGTGTGTGTGTGTGTGTGTGTGTGTGTGTGTGTGTGTGTGTGTGTGTGTGTGTGTGTGTGTGTGTGTGTGTGTGTGTGTGTGTGTGTGTGTGTGTGTGTGTGTGTGTGTAACTGTTTGAGTGTGTAACTGTTTGAGTGTTTGTGCATGTGTTGAGGTCTGCATTCACACCATGCTGGCTGTTGTAGGTCATGGTTTGATGATTAATTCATATTAAAGCATTTCCAGTGCTGATTCCTTGTCAAAGCACTGAGGCAGAATATGACTATACAGAACCCTCAATATAACTCTGAATGAGGGACCACGCTGAACTTTTCACCTCTCGCCGACTGGTGTGTGTGTATGTGTGTGTGTGTGTGAGTGTGTGAGTGTGTGAGGGTGTGAGTGTGTGAGTGAGTGAGTGAGTGAGTGAGTGAGTGAGTGAGTGAGTGAGTGAGTGAGTGTGTGTGTGTGTGCGCGTGCGTGCGTGTGGCTTAGTGATGTTAAATTAAGCGACAACATCAGAATTTCTCTTTTTTGGCTCTAGGGAGGGATGAGGGAATTCAAGGTGCTCCAAAAGCTTTACACACACACACACACACACACACACACACACACACACACACACACACACACACACACACACACACACACACACACACACACACACACACACACACATAGCCCTGGTATTTTCTGTTCAACTAAAGAAGCACCACAGCACTACAACACCTCTTCTGTCCTCTTCACCTCCCCCCTCCTCTCTGAGCCCTAAACAATACTAACCCTGTTCTATATATCCTAACAGAACAGCCTCCCCCCTCCTCTCTGAGCCCTAAACACTAAACAATACTAACCCTGTTCTAACAGAACAGCCTCCCCCCTCCTCTCTGATCCCTAAACACTAAACAATACTAACCCTGTTCTATATATCCTAACAGAACAGCCTCCCCCCTCCTCTCTGAGCCCTAAACACTAAACAATACTAACCCTGTTCTATATATCCTAACAGAACAGCCTCCCCCCTCCTCTCTGAGCCCTAAACACTAAACAATACTAACCCTGTTCTAACAGAACAGCCTCCCCCCTCCTCTCTGAGCCCTAAACACTAAACAATACTAACCCTGTTCTATATGTCCTAACAGAACAGCCTCCCCCCTCCTCTCTGATCCCTAAACACTAAACAATACTAACCCTGTTCTATATGTCCTAACAGAACAGCCTCCCCCCTCCTCTCTGAGCCCTAAACACTAAACAATACTAACCCTGTTCTAACAGAACAGCCTCCCCCCTCCTCTCTGAGCCCTAAACACTAAACAATACTAACCCTGTTCTAACAGAACAGCCTCCCCCCTCCTCTCTGAGCCCTAAACACTAAACAATACTAACCCTGTTCTAACAGAACAGCCTCCCCCCTCCTCTCTGATCCCTAAACACTAAACAATACTAACCCTGTTCTATATGTCCTAACAGAACAGCCTCCCCCCTCCTCTCTGAGCCCTAAACACTAAACAATACTAACCCTGTTCTAACAGAACAGCCTCCCCCCTCCTCTCTGATCCCTAAACACTAAACAATACTAACCCTGTTCTATATGTCCTAACAGAACAGCCTCCCCCCTCCTCTCTGATCCCTAAACACTAAACAATACTAACCCTGTTCTATATGTCCTAACAGAACAGCCTCCCCCCTCCTCTCTGATCCCTAAACACTAAACAATACTAACCCTGTTCTAACAGAACAGCCTCCCCCCTCCTCTCTGAGCCCTAAACTCTAAACAATATTAACCCTGTTCTATGTGTCCTATTATACAACTGGTGAGTCTTATCCTGAACGCTGATTGGTTAAAAGCGCATTCTAGCCAGTGTCTGTTCCACAAGTTACCACCGGCTAAATCTATGACGTTATAAAATGCCTATTTACTCTGTTCCATCTTTCCAGTTTCAGTTTATTGTGTTAGCTGGCTAAACAACAGTGTCCTAACGAGGGAACACATTTTCTATGCCAGGTGAAATCGTGCCTCATTAGCTCATTGTTAAATGTCACTAGAAAACAGCTTAAACAAATGCAGCTACTGTTGTTATTCTGTCTGCACTGTTTGACGTGACTGTAAATTAGCCGTAGTTGACTAGCTAGCAAGCAGCAAGCAGGGGATAAGAACGTTGCCAGCCGGTATGGCAATGGAACATTTAGAACGAACGACTGGGTCGCGTCCATAGATACTGTCGCGACTTCCGCCGAAGTCGGTTCCTCTCCTTGTTCGGGCGGCGTTCGGCGGTCGACGTCACCGGTCTTCTAGCCATCGCCGATCCACCTTTCATTTTCCATTTGTTTTGTCTTGTCTTCCCGCACACCTGGTTTACATTCCCTCATCACTTGACGTGTATATAACCCTCTGTTCCCCCCATGTCTGTGTGTGGAATTGTTTGTTGTAAGTGTATTGTACATTTCAGACTGGTGTGCGACGAGTTATTTCAACCCGTATTTTGCTGTTCTGGTTGCAGTTTGGTTTTTTGCATCATTAAAGTGCACCGGCTGTTACCCATTTCTGCTCTCCTGCGCCTGACTTCCCTGCAGCCAGTTACGCACCGCTTACAGATACAGAACAAAAAGACTGAACCAGAGACAGAGACTGGCTCGTGTCTCTGTCTCAATCGAAACAATAAAACAAACGACCAACCGGCTTGGGTAGCAACCCTAGATTTTGTGTCAGGACTATATATATCTTGTGGAAGGATGAAATAGTATGAATAAACTCATCAAAATAAAGTTTTACATTTAAATTTAAATTTAAATTTTATTTCACCTTTATTTAACCAGGTAGGCCAGTTGAGTTCTCATTTACAACTGCAATCTGGCCAAGATAAAGAAAAGCAGTGAGACACAAACAACAACACAGAGTTACACAATAAACAAACGTACAGTCAATAACACAACAGAAAAAGTTTATATACAGTGTGTTCAAAGGGCGTAAGGAGGTAAGGCAGTAAATAGGCCATAGTAGAGAAGTGATTACAATTTAGCAAGTTAACAATGGAGTGATAGATGTGCAGATAACAATGTGCAAGTAGAAAGATTAGTGAGCAAAAAAGTAAATACAAACAATATGGGGATGGGGTAGGTAGATTGGATGGGCTATTTACAGATGGGCTGTGTACAGCTGCAGCGATCAGTAAGCTGCTCAGATAGCTGATACTTAAAGTTAGTGAGGGAGATATAAGTCTCCAACTTCAGCGATTTTTGCAATTCGTTCCAGTCACTGGCAGCAGAGAACTGGAAGGAAACGCGGCCAAAGGTGGTGTAGGCTTTGGGGATGACCAGTGAGATATACCTGCTGGAGCGCGTGCTACGGGTGGGTGTTGTTATCGTGACCAGTGAGCTGAGATAAGGCAGAGCTTTACCCAGCAAAGACTTATAGATGACCTGGAGCCAGTGGGTCTCGCGGCGAATATGTAGCGAGGGCCAGCCGAAGAGAGCATACAGGTCGCAGTGGTGGGTGGCATAAGGGGCTTTGGTGACAAAATGGATGGCATTGTGATAGACTGCATCCAGTTTGCTGAGTAGAGTGTTGGAGACTATTTTGTAAATGACATCGACGAAGTTGAGGATCGGTAGGATAGTCAGTTTTACGAGGGTATGTTTGGCAGCGTGAGTGAAGGAGGCTTTGTTGCGAAATAGGAAGCCGGTTCTAGATTTAATTTTGGATTGGAGATGTATAATATGAGTCTGGAAGGAGAGTTTACAGTCTAGCCAGACACCTAGGTATTTGTAGTTGTCCACATATTCTAAGTCAGAACCGTCCAGAGTAGTGTTGCTCGTCGGGCGGGTGGGTGGGGGCAGCGGTCGCTTGAAAAGCATGAATTTACTTTTACTAGCGTTTAAGAGCAGTTGGAGGCCACGGAAGGAGTGTTGTATGGCATTGAAGCTCGTTTGGAGGTTTGTTAACACAGTGTCCAAAGAAGGGCCAAATGTATACAGAATGGTGTCGTCTGCGTAGAGGTGGATCAGGGAATCACCCGCAGCAAGAGCGACAACGTTGATATATACAGAGAAAAGAGTCGGCCCGTGAATTGAACCCTGTGGTACCCCCATAGAGACTGCCAGAGGTCCGGACAACAGGCCCTCCGATTTGACACTCTGAACTTTATCTGAGAAGTAGTTGGTGAACCAGGCGAGGCATTCATTTGAGAAACCAAAGCTGTTGAGTCTGCCGATAAGAATACGGTGATTGACAGAGTCGAAAGCCTTGGCCAGGTCGATGAAGACGGCTGCACAGTACTGTCTTTTATCGATGGCGGTTATGATATTGTTTAGTACCTTGAGCGTGGCTGAGGTGTACCCATGACCAGCTCGGAAATCGGATTGCACAGCGGAGAAGGTACGGTGGGATTCAAAATGGTCAGTGATCTGTTTGTTAACTTGGCTTTCGAAGACTTTAGAAAGGCAGGATCAGGATGGATATAGGTCTGTAACAGTTTGGGTCTAGAGTGTCACCCCTTTCAAGAGGGGGATGACCGCGGCAGCTTTCCAATCTTTAGGGATCTCGGACGAAACGAAAGAGAGGTTGAACAGACTGGTAATAGGGATTGCAACAGTGGCAGCGGATAATTTTAGAAACAGAGGGTCCACATTGTCTAGCCCAGCTGATTTGTACGGGTCCAGGCTTTGCAGAGCTTTCAGAACATCTGCTATCTGGATTTGGTGGAGGAGAAAATGGGGAGGCTTTGGCAAGTAGCTGTGGGGGGTGCGGAGCTGTTGGCCGGTGTTGGGGTAGCCAGGAGGAAAGCTGTTACGGCTCTCATTTGTAGAAGGATGAGTGGACCAAAGCGCAGCGTGGAAAGTGTTCATGATTCTTTTATTTCAAAAAACAATCAAACAAAATAACAAACGTGAAAACGAAGGCGCACAGTTCTGTCAGGCAGAAACACTAAACAAAAAACAAGATCCCACAAATCCCAAAAGGAAAATGACAACTTATGTATGATCCCCAATCAGAGACAACGATAGACAGCTGCATCTGATTGGGAACCACACTCGGCCAAAAACAAAGAAATAGAAAACATAGACTTTCCCACCCGAGTCACACCCTGACCTAACCAAACATAGAGAATAATAAGGAACTCTAAGGTCAGGGCGTGACAAAAGCATGGCCAGCCGTAGAGAAATGCTTATTGAAATTCTTGATTATTGTGGACTTATCGGTGGTGACAGTATTTCCTAGCCTCAGTGCAGTGCATAATGAAAATATGTCAATCATTATTTTAATATGTTGGTATCCCATTGTAGAAAACTGATAGTGGCCTCGAAGCCGGAGTATGGAGGATATATTGGCACGGCAGTCTGGGGCGTTGTTATGGTCCACTAACTACCACTGGTATTAACTAGACTGGGGCTTTGTTATGGTCCACTAACTACCACTGGTATTAACTAGACTGGGGCTTTGTTTTAGTCCACTAACTACCACTGGTATTAACTAGACTGGGGCTTTGTTTTAGTCCACTAACTACCACTGGTATTAACTAGACTGGGGCTTTGTTTTAGTCCACTAACTACCACTGGTATTAACTAGACTGGGGCTTTGTTTTAGTCCTCTAACTACCACTGGTATTAACTAGACTGGGGCTTTGTTTTAGTCCACTAACTACCACTGGTATTAACTAGACTGGGGCTTTGTTTTAGTCCACTAACTACCACTGGTATTAACTAGACTGGGACTTTGTTATAGTCCACTAACTACCAGTGGTATTAACTAGACTGGGGCTTTGTTTTAGTCCACTAACTACCACTGGTATTAACTAGACTGGGGCTTTGTTATAGTCCACTAACTACCACTGGAATTAACTAGACTGGGGCTTTGTTTTATTCCACTAACTACCACTGGTATTAACTAGACTGGGGCTTTGTTATTGTCCACTAACTACCACTGGTATTAACTAGACTGGGGCTTTGTTATAGTCCACTAACTACCACTGGTATTAACTAGACTGGGGCTTTGTTATAGTCCACTAACTACCACTGGTATTAACTAGACTGGGGCTTTGTTATAGTCCACTAACTACCACTGGTATTAACTAGACTGGGGCTTTGTTATAGTCCACTAACTACCACTGGTATAAACTAGACTGGGGCTTTGTTATAGTCCACTAACTACCACTGGTATTAACTAGACTGGGACTTTGTTATGGTTCACTAACTACCACTGGTATTAACTAGACTGGGGCTTTGTTATAGTTCACTAACTACCACTGGTATTAACTAGACTGGGGCTTTGTTATGGTTCACTAACTACCACTGGTATTAACTAGACTGGGGCTTTGTTATAGTTCACTAACTACCACTGGTATTAACTAGACTGGGGCTTTGTTATGGTTCACTAACTACCACTGGTATTAACTAGACTGGGGCTTTGTTATAGTCCACTAACTACCACTGTTATTAACTAGACTTGTGCTTTGTTATAGTCCACTAACTACCACTGGTATTAACTAGACTGGGGCTTTGTTATAGTCCACTAACTACCACTGGTATTAACTAGACTGGGGCTTTATTATAGTCCACTAACTACCACTGGTATTAACTAGACTGGGGCTTTGTTTTAGTCCACTAACTACCACTGGTATTAACTAGACTGGGGCTTTGTTTTAGTCCACTAACTACCACTGGTATTAACTAGACTGGGGCTTTGTTTTAGTCCACTAACTACCACTGGTATTAACTAGACTGGGGCTTTGTTATAG
>NC_092109.1:41680634-41740634 GCF_045679555.1 Salvelinus alpinus
TAATCACGGTAGCATCCACATTTAATTAAAAAAGAAATGTAACCTTTATTTATCTAGGCAAGTCAGTTTTAAGAACAAATTGTTATTGACAATGACGGCCTACATGAATGTAGAAGCGTTGAGAAACATCTTCTATTCCTACTGTGTGTTTTCTCTGAGGAAGGTTCTTACTGCGGAGTGGGTATCTCTAGGGCACACATGAAAGCCTGCTCCCTGACTCCCCATCTCTCAGCGGATTGAGTGTGATGTGAACACCTGGTTATCTTCGATCCAACACACCCACACACAAACACAGCCCAGAGGCCTCAGGCTCAGACCCTGTCCAGGCCATCAACACTGACCGACAGACAGACAGACAGACAGACAGACAGACAGACAGACAGACAGACAGACAGACAGACAGACAGACAGACAGACAGACAGACAGACAGACAGACAGACAGACAGACAGACAGACAGACAGACAGACAGACAGACAGACAGACAGACAGACAGACAGACAGAGACAGACAGAGACACAGAAAGAGAGACAGACAGACAGAGAGACAGAAAGAGAGACAGACAGAAAGAGAGACAGACAGAAAGAGAGACAGACAGAAAGAGAGACAGACAGACAGACAGACAGACAGACAGACAGACAGACAGACAGACAGACAGACAGACAGAGCGAGACAGACAGACAGACAGACAGACAGACAGACAGACAGACAGACAGACAGACAGACAGACAGACAGACAGACAGACAGACAGACAGACAGACAGACAGATTAAATCATTATAGTCTATAAATTGTGAATAATATAGGCTGTGACTTACTTAAAATTAAATACAAAATTGAACGAAGAATGCCTTTTTAGGCTCATTAATCTACGGTGCCTTTTTGAATTCATTTTTAGAAACATGAGTTTGGCCAGTGTCTGTGGCTTCAGGCTCATAAGATGGTGCCTGGAGAGCCAGCCAGCAGCAGAGAATATCCTCTCAGTGCTTGCAGAGCCACTGGGGATGCTAAACATCCTTCGGGCCAGGCTGGGCAGAGATGCAGAGTTGTTGTTTTTTGTGTTTTTTTTCTTCGTATGTAGGCCTAAAGGATTTTATGTAAAATAACCCGATCTAAACGGAAAGCTCCTTGAAAGAGGGAATATACCAGACCTTTTGTATAGATAATAGAACAAAAATGAAGGAAACGTTTAATAGGAGATCAGAGTTGTAGTTTATAAATACTCTGCTACAATGACATTCTGACCTCGCTACCCGGCTCGTTCCTTTTTGTTAGCATGTACTGTAGTAAGTACATCATACTGCTTTCAGGATACGTGTCTTTTCAGATTCCACAATGATTCTTTAGTTGTGGACACTACATCACCACACTCCCTCTCTTCTTTAGTAGTGGACACTACATCACCACACTCCCTCTCTTCTTTAGTAGTGGACACTACATCACCACACTCCCTCTCTTCTTTAGTTGTGGACACTACATCACCACACTCCCTTTCTTCTTTAGTTGTGGACACTACATCACCACACTCCCTCTCTTCTTTAGTAGTGGACACTACATCACCACACTCCCTCTCTTCTTTAGTAGTGGACATTACATCACCACACTCCCTCTCTTCTTTAGTAGTGGACACTACATCACCACACTCCCTCTCTTCTTTAGTAGTGGACACTACATCACCACACTCCCTCTCTTCTTTAGTAGTGGACACTACATCACCACACTCCCTCTCTTTTTTAGTTGTGGACACTACATCACCACACTCCCTCTCTTCTTTAGTTGTGGACACTACATCACCACACTCCCTCTCTTCTTTAGTTGTGGACACTACATCACCACACTCCCTCTCTTCTTTAGTAGTGGACACTACATCACCACACTCCCTCTCTTCTTTAGTAGTGGACACTACATCACCACACTCCCTCTCTTCTTTAGTAGTGGACACTACATCACCACACTCCCTCTCTTCTTTAGTTGTGGACACTACATCACCACACTCCCTCCCTTCTTTAGTTGTGGACACTACATCACCGTACTCCCTCTCTTCTTTAGTAGTGGACACTACATCACCACACTCCCTCACTTCTTTAGTTGTGGACATTACATCACCACCACACTCCCTCTCTTCTTTAGTTGTGGACACTACATCACCACACTCCCTCTCTTCTTTAGTAGTGTTTCCACTGTCTTCCCTGTCTTCACCTGTCTTTCCTGTCCTAGTACCTGTCTTTGCCTGTCTACACCTGTCCTCCCTGTCCTAGCACCTGTCTTTGCCTGTCTACACCTGTCTTTCCTGTCCTAGTGCCTGTCTACACCTGTCTTTCCTGTCCTAGTGCCTGTCTACACCTGTCTTCCGTTTCTACACCTGTCTTCACCTGTCTACACCTGATGTTGGGGAAGGAAACAAGCTGGTGGACACATACACCTTTCATCACCCAGACTGTAGAGAGGAAAGATACACACCTTTCATCACCCAGACTGTAGAGAGGAAAGTTACACACCTTTCATCACCCAGACTGTAGAGAGGAAAGATACACACCTTTCATCACCCAGACTGTAGAGAGGAAAGTTACACACCTTTCATCACCCAGACTGTAGAGAGGGAAGATACACACCTTTCATCACCCAGACTGTAGAGAGGAAAGTTACACACCTTTCATCACCCAGACTGTAGAGAGGAAATATACACACCTTTCATCACCCAGACTGTAGAGGGAAGATACACACCTTTCATCACCCAGACTGTAGAGAGGAAATATACACACCTTTCATTACCCAGACTGTAGAGAGGGAAGATACACACCTTTCATCACCCAGACTGTAGAGAGGAAATATACACACCTTTCATTACCCAGACTGTAGAGAGGGAAGATACACACCTTTCATCACCCAGACTGTAGAGAGGAAATATACACACCTTTCATTACCCAGACTGTAGAGAGGGAAGATACACACCTTTCATTACCCAGACTGTAGAGAGGAAATATACACACCTTTCATCACCCAGACTGTAGAGAGGGAAGATACACACCTTTCATCACCCAGACTGTAGAGAGGAAATATACACACCTTTCATCACCCAGACTGTAGAGAGGAAATATACACACCTTTCATCACCCAGACTGTAGAGAGGAAAGTTACACACCTTTCATCACCCAGACTGTAGAGAGGAAATATACACACCTTTCATCACCCAGACTGTAGAGAGGAAATATACACACCTTTCATTACCCAGACTGTAGAGAGGGAAGATACACACCTTTCATCACCCAGACTGTAGAGAGGGAAGATACACACCTTTCATCACCCAGACTGTAGAGAGGAAATATACACACCTTTCATCACCCAGACTGTAGAGAGGAAATATACACACCTTTCATCACCCAGACTGTAGAGAGGAAAGTTACACACCTTTCATCACCCAGACTGTAGAGAGGAAATATACAAGTTAGAATTAACTAGAGTAGGTAGTCTAGTATTATCAACCTTCATAGCCTGCAGTGTGTGTGTGTGTGTGTGTGTGTGTGTGTGTGTGTGTGTGTGTGTGTGTGTGTGTGTGTGTGTGTGTGTGTGTGTGTGTGTGTGTGTGTGTGTGTGTGTGTGTGTGTGTGTGTGTGTGTGTGTGTGTGTGTGCGTGCGTGCGTGCGGAGATTATGATAGCTTGTTCAGGTAAACAGTAAACAATCCTACAGGGCAGAATCAGAATCTCTTATTTACTGACTGGAAGTTCAAGGAGAGACTGTCAGCACGGTGGGGGGGGGGGGGGGGGGGGGGCTGGTTAGTCTGGTGCAGCCTTAGGGACTGTGTAACTTTCCGTCTGAGTTTTCGGGATTCTTACGCGTAGGTGTATGTGTTTGTACTTGTTTGCGTACATTTGGTGAGTATCTTAAAATGTCCTACAGCACCCTCCCCCCACCACCGTAATACAATTAAAACAACCTAATTTGCATTTTGTGAGCTAACTCTTGACTTCTACTTACTAGCTGTGGCTGATGATAGATCATTTATTGTGGTAAAAATGTACATCCTATGACTGAGATGATGTGGTTGTAACACCTAGCTACAGTTGAAGTCGTAAGTTTACATACACCTTAGCCAAATACATTTAAACTCAATTTTTCACAATTCCTGACATTTAATTATAGTAAATATTCCCTGTTTTAGGTCAGTTAGGATAACCACTTTTATTTTAGGAATGTGAAATGTCAGTATAATAGTAGAGAGAATTATTTATTTCAGCTTTTATTTCTTTCATCACATTCCCAGTGGGTCAGAAGTTACACTCAATACACTCAATTAGTATTTGATAGCATTGCCTTTAAATTGTTTAACTTGGGTCAAACGTAGCCTTCAACAAGCTTCACACAATAAGTTAGGTGAATTTTGGCCCATTCCTCCTGACAGAGCTGGTGTAACCGAGTCAGGTTTCTAGGCCTCCTTGCTCACACACGCTTTTTCAGTTCTGCCCACAAATTTTCTATAGGGTTGAGGTCAGGGCTTTGTGATGGCCACTCCAATACCTTGACTTTGTTGTCCTTAAGCCATTTTGCCACAACTTTGGAAGTATGCTTGGGGTCATTGTCCATTTGAAAGACCCATTTGCAACCAAGCTTTAACTTCCTGACTGATGTCTTGAGATGTTGCTTCAAAATATCCACATAATTTACCCTCCTCATGATGCCATCTATTTTGTGAAGTGCACCAGTCCCTCCTGCAGCAAAGCACCCCCACAACATGATGCTGCCACCCCCATGCTTCACAGTTGGGATGATGTTCTTCGGCTTGCACGCCTCCCCCTTTTTCCTCCAAACATAACGATGGTCATTATTGGCAAACAGTTCTATTTTTGTTTCATCAGACCAGAGGACATTTCTCCAAAAAGTGCGATCTTTGTCCCCATGTGCAGTTGCAAACCGTAGTCTGGCTTTTTTATGCCGGTTTTGGAGCAGTGGCTTCTTCCTTGCTGAGCGGCCTTTCAGGTTATGTCGATATAGGACTCGTTTTACTGTGGATATAGATAATTTTGTACCCGTTTCCTCCAGCATCTTTACACAGTCCTCTGCTGTTGTTCTGGGATTGATTTGCACTTTTCTCACCAAAGTACATTCATCTCTAGGAGACAGAATGCGTCTCCTTCCTTAGCGTATGACGGCTGCGTGGTCCCATGGTGTTTATACTTGCGTACTATTGGTTGTACAGATGAATGTGGTACCTTCAGGCATTTGGAAATTGCTCCCAAGGATGAACCAGACTTGTGGAGGTCTACAATACATTTTTCTGAGGTCTTGGCTGATTTCTATTGATTTTCCCATGTTGTCAAGCAAAGAGGCATTGAGTTTGAAGGTAGGCCTTGAAATACATCCACAGGTACACCTCCAATTGACTCAACTGATGTAAATTTGCCTATCAGAAGCTTCTAAAGCCATGACATAATTTTCTGACATTTTCCAAGCTGTTTAAAGGCACAGTCAACTTAGTGCATGTAAACTTTTGACCCACTGGAATTGTGATACAGTGAATTATAAGTGAAATAATCTGTCTGTAAACAATTGTTGGGAAAATTACTTGTGTCATGCACACAGTAGATGTCCTAACCGACTTGCTAAAACTATAGTTTGTTTACAAAAGATTTGTGGAGTGGTTGTAAAACTAGTTTTAATGACTCCAGCCTAAGTGTATGTAAACGTCTGACTTCAACTGTATCTTAATATCAATGGACTAACTACCTGTAAGTCGTTCTGGATAACAGTGTCTTCTCAATGACTAACATGTACAATGTGTGATTGCGTGCACCAGCTTCACAATGATGAAGAAACCTGTCCCAGTCCCGGGTAACCAGGATGAAACCTGTCCCAGTCCAAGGTAACCAGGATGAATGAACCTGTCAAAGTCCAGGGTAACCAGGATGAAACATGTCCCAGGGTAGGGTAACCAGGATGACACCTGTCCCAGTCCAGGGTAACCAGGATAAAACCTGTCCCAGTCCAGGGTAACCAGGATGAAACCTGTCCCAGTGTAGGGTAACCAGGATTAAACCTGTCCCAGTCCAAGGTAACCAGGATGAATGAACCTGTCAAAGTCCAGGGTAACCAGGATGAAACCTGTCCCCGGGTAGGGTAACCAGGATGAAACCTGTCCCAGTCCAGGGTAACCAGGATAAAACCTGTCCCAGTCCAGGGTAACCAGGATGAAACCTGTCCCAGTGTAGGGTAACCAGGATAAAACCTGTCCCAGTCCAGGGTAACCAGGATGAAACCTGTTCCAGTGTAGGGTAACATGGATTAAACCTGTCCCAGTCCAAGGTAACCAGGATGAATGAACCTGTCAAAGTCCAAGGTAACCAGGATGAAACCTGTCCCAGGGTAGGGTAACCAGGATGAAACCTGTCCCAGTCCAAGGTAACCAGGATGAAACCTGTCCCAGTGTAGGGTAACCAGGATAAAACCTGTCCCAGTCCAGGGTAACCAGGATGAAACCTGTTCCAGTGTAGGGTAACATGGATTAAACCTGTCCCAGTCCAAGGTAACCAGGATGAATGAACCTGTCAAAGTCCAGGGTAACCAGGATGAAACCTGTCCCAGGGTAGGGTAACCAGGATTAAACCTGTCCCAGTGTAGGGTAACCAGGATGAAACCTGTCCCAGTGTAGGGTAACCAGGATGAAACCTGTCCCAGGGTAGGGTACCAGGATGAAGAAACCTGTCCCAGTCCAGGGTAACCAGGATGAAACCTGTCCCAGTCCAGGGTAACCAGGATGAAACCTGTCCCAGTCCAGGGTAACCAGGATGAAACCTGTCCCAGTGTAGGGTAACCAGGATGAAACCTGTCCCAGGGTAGGGTAACCAGGATGAAACCTGTCCCAGTCCAAGGTAACCAGGATGAAACCTGTCCCAGTGTAGGGTAACCAGGATGAAACCTGTCCCAGTCCAGGGTAACCAGGATGAAACCTGTCCCAGTGTAGGGTAACCAGGATGAAACGTTTTCCAGTGTAGGGTAACCAGGATGAAACCTGTACCAGTGTAGGGTAACCAGGATGAAACCTGTCCCAGTCCAGGGTAACCAGGATGAAACGTTTTCCAGTGTAGGGTAACCAGGATGAAACCTGTCCCAGTCCAGGGTAACCAGGATGAAACGTTTTCCAGTGTAGGGTAACCAGGATGAAACCTGTCCCAGTCCAGGGTAACCAGGATGAAACCTGTCCCAGTCCAGGGTACCCAGGATGAAACGTGTTCCAGTGTAGGGTAACCAGGATTAAACCTGTCCCAGTGTAGGTTAACCAGGATGAAACGTGTTCCAGTGTAGGGTAACCAGGATGAAACCTGTCCCAGTGTAGGTTAACCAGGATGAAACGTGTTCCAGTGTAGGGTAACCAGGATGAAACGTGTTCCAGTTTAGGGTAACCAGGATGAAACCTGTCCCAGTGTAGGTTAACCAGGATGAAACGTGTTCCAGTGTAGGGTAACCAGGATGAAACGTGTTCCAGTGTAGGGTAACCAGGATGAAACCTGTCCCAGTGTAGGTTAACCAGGATGAAACGTGTTCCAGTGTAGGGTAACCAGGATGAAACGTGTTCCAGTTTAGGGTAACCAGGATGAAACCTGTCCCAGTGTAGGTTAACCAGGATGAAACGTGTTCCAGTGTAGGGTAACCAGGATGAAACGTGTTCCAGTGTACTGTAACTAGGATGAAACCACTTTTCCCTACTTTCCACTTGTCTTGTTTTTACTTTTCTATCCTCTCGTTACCTCAGTTCTCTTCCTCCCCCTGCTCTCGCTTCCTTTTAACCTCACTCTTCCTCTTCCTCCCCCTGCTCTCGCTTCCTTTTAACCTCACTCTTCCTCTTCCTCCCACTGCTCTCGCTTCCTTTTAACCTCACTCTTCATCTTCCTCCCACTGCTCTCGCTTCCATTTGACCTCACTCTTCCTCTTCCTCTCTTGGCCATATACCACATCTCCTTGAGCTTTTTTGCTTAAATATAATATTTCTAGGGTTGATTCAAAAGTCAAGTTAACACTGTAGAGAGTTATATTACCACTCAGTGGTGTAAATGAACCCCGCTGTTGGTGTTAATAACCAGAGTTTAACCAAAACCACACCCATCATTATCATATTTCCCAGCATGCTCTATTGCAGGTTGATTTTCAAAATAATTGTTTTATTCAATATCTATGTTTTTTCATATACATTGATTGATTAATTAACTTAATCTCATGCTACTAAAATATAATTAACATTGATTTTACTAAACTATTATAATCTGTTACTTGGAGTTATTGCACACATTTACTGAAATAGTTCAGGTTTAGATGTTTAAGGTTGTCTCATATCTTCCCAACACCGGCAGTCAATCTGAATGCCGGGTGGCAGGTGAATAAAAAAAACGAATAAAAAATGTTGGATATCCCCACTCTAGCTGGATTCCAGTAGTAATTACACATCACTTTGTAAGCCAGCACAATGTGATTTACAGGCCTGATGTGGCCTGTAAACCATGAGTTTCAGGCCACTAGTGACGGGAAACCGAGGCTTCCTAAAGGCTTTGGCGCTTTCACCAAAGTGTACCGATAAAAACGGTTCACTACGCAGATATTCGTTATCTGTTCACATATTAGTGACATCTGCTGGTCAGCAATAAATAGCAGCGTTTGATTATCAGATAGACGTTTTTTGTTTTCATTCAAACCGTGGCGCAACGATAAGTCATTGGCTTTAGTAGTCTATAATCAGGTGGAATATTAGGTTTCTATTGTACATCATGTTTCTCTATCTTTTGCCTTCAAGTTCACTATTTTATTTTTAAACAGAACCTATGGCATTATTTAGAATGCTTAAAACAGAACCTATGGCATTATTTAGAATGCTTAAAACAGAACCTATGGCATTATTTAGAATGCTTAAAACAGAATCTATGGCATTATTTAGAATGCTTAAAACAGAACCTATGGCATTATTTAGAATGCTTAAAACAGAATCTATGGCATTATTTAGAATGCTTAAAACAGAATCTATGGCATTATTTAGAATGTTTAAAACAGAATCTATGGCATTATTTAGAATGCTTAAAACAGAATCTATGGCGTTATTTAGAATGCTTAAAACAGAATCTATGGCATTATTTAGAATGTTTAAAACAGAATCTATGGCATTATTTAGAATGCTTAAAACAGAATCTATGGCATTATTTAGAATGTTTAAAACAGAATCTATGGCATTATTTAGAATGCTTAAAACAGAATCTATGGCGTTATTTAGAATGCTTAAAACAGAATCTATGGCTTTATTTAGAATGCTTTAAACAGAATCAATACTACACTAAATAAAACGAATGATTTGAACAACAGAGCAGAAAGTGTGGTTTTCACATTTAAAAAAATAAAGCTAAATATTGTGTCTTCAACAGGATTCCACCTCATACCCTGATGTATTTTAATGTTCCATGGTTTCCTGCTCTACCTGCTACGCTACTGTTAAGGTGAAACATGAAAAGTCCTGTCTATATTTGTCAATACGGTGTCCAGTAGAGGTTGGTGTTTGAAAGCCGCTTGGAATCGAAGAAAGCACCAGAACTACAGCAAAATGAGTGGGATATGCAAAAACATAGTTTGGAAGAAAAAAAACGTGATTATACGAAGTTTCTGACGGCGTTGGTGACGTACTTCTGATAAAGTGACACGTGTATCGGCACGCTGCTTCTAAGTAAGCTGCTTAGTGATTTCAATGCCTCTGAGCTCCGATATCAAACATAACATCACTAGTATTAGGGTAAAACTAGGCGCTCAAAAGAAGGCCTTATGAGGTATGTTTTTTGTACTGCCTTAATGAATCACATTTTAATAAAAAAACGTATTCTCTTAGGATCTCACTTGGTGAATCCTGGGAAACATGTAAATACTGTAAGTCTTAAAACTCTACAGCAGGGCTATTCAATTCCGGTCCTGAAAGGCCTAAACATTTCTGGTTTTAGATTTGTGTATGGTTCTTCAAAGAACCATCCGATCTATAGTTCCTCAGATACCCTAAAATAGTTCCCCTATGGCATCGCTCTCAAGAACCTTATTTGGTTCCAACTTGCACCTTTATTTTTAAGACTAGTTCACCTCCCCTGAACAATTTCTTCTTTCTTTCTACTTACCCTCCTCCCTCTCATCCCCCTCTCCTCTCCTCCGCCTGTGGAGGTGTGCTAACGGTGGGAAGAGACCCCCCAATGAGAGATAAATGGAACAGAGAGCGAGATGGAACAGAGCGAGAGATGGAATGGAGAGAAGAAATCTCATTCTTCCGTTTCTCTCCTTTCATTACTCAAGGCCTATTTCTTTGAAACACTTTTCCTTTTTCTGTTCCATTTCAGTTCATTCGTTGTATTTCTGTTATTCTCTCCCTTCCCTGCGGAGCTTGGAGGGGACGTGAGGGTGAACTTGGTGTGAAAGCTAATTTTCTTCCCTAAAGTACAATACCATAGTTCTCTTAAAAAATAGCCTCTGATACTGTGTAGGGTTACGCTCCTGTCTATATCTCGCTGGTCATTTCTGTGGTCCTCTAACTCAGTTGGTAGAGCATGGAGCTCCAGTATAGTGGGTTGTATATCAAGGACCACCCATAAGGTCTGCTAAATGGCATATATTATTATTATTATTATGTTATTATTATTGTTGTATTATTATTAATATTATTAATATTTTATTATTATTGTATTATTATTTTTGTTATTTTTACTATTATTATTATTATGAATGTTATTGTTATTATTATTGTTGTTATTAATAATATTATTGTTATTATCATTATTGTTAGTATTATTGGTATCAGTATTCTTATTTATTATTATTATTATTATTGTTATTATCATTATTGTTATTATCATTATTGTTATTATTATTGTTATCAGTATTGTCATTTATTATTATTAGTGATTTTATTATTAGTATTATTGTGTGTTATTATTATTTTTATTGTTATTATTATTGTTATTAATAGTATTAATGTAATTTTTGTTATTATTATTAATAATATTGTATTATTTTATTGTTATTTCTACAGCTTGTGATATTCTACAGGGTGATGTTTTTCCAGCCGTTAAGTCTTTGTAGCTTGTCCATCTTCAGGTTCTGTTCTACTGTATACACTGGGTGGAGAGAGACTTGTCCCAAAACCGCTCTTGCGTTATCTTGGCTGTCTGCTTAGGGTCGTTGTCCTTTTGGAAGGCGAACCTTCGCCCCAGTCTGAGGTCCTGTGTGCTTTAAAAAAACAGAAATACCTTAATTACATAAGTATTCAGACCCTTTGCTATTATGTTTCCATTGATCACCCTTGAGATGTTTCTACAACTTGATTGGAGTCCATCTGTGGTAAATTCAATTGATTGGACATGATTTAGAAAGGCACACACCTGTCTATATAAGGTCCCACAGTTGACAGTGCATGTCAGAGAAAAAACCAAGCCATGAGGTCGAAGGAATTGTCTGTAGAACTCCGAGACAGGATTGTGTCGAGGAACAGATCTGGGGAAGGGAAAGTTTCAGAGAACACAGTGGCCTCCATCATTCTTAAACTGAAGAAGTTTGGAACCACCAAGACTCTTCCTAGAGCTGGCCACCCGGCCAAACTAAGCTTTCGGGGGAGAAGGGCCTTGGTCAGGGAGGTGACCAAGAACCCAATGGTCACTTTGACAGAGCTCCAGAGTTCCTCTGTGGAGATGCGAGAACCTTCCAGAGGGACAACCATCTCTGCAGCACTCCACCAACCAGGCCTTTATTTTAGAGTGGCCAGACGGAAGCCACTCCTCTGTTAAAAGCACATGATAGCCCCCTTGGAGTTTGCCAAAAGGCACCTAAAGGACTCTCAGAAACAAGGTTCTCTGGTCTGATGAAACCAAGACTGAACTCTCTGGCCTGAATGCCAAGCGTCACTTCTGGAGGAAACCTGGCACCATCCCTACGGTGAAGCATGGTGGCAGCATCATGCTGTGGGGATGTTTTTCAGCGGCAGGGACTGTTAGACTAGTCGGGATTTAGGGAAAGATGAACGGAGCAAAGTACAGAGAGATCCCAGAGTGCTCAGGACTTCAGACTGGTGCGAAGGTTCACCTTCCAACAGGACAACGACCCTAAGCACACAGCCAAGACAACACAGGAGTGGCTTCAGGACAAGTCTTTGAATGTCCTTGAGTGTCCCAGCCACAGCCTGGACTTGAACCCGATCGAACATCTCTGGAGAGACCTGAAAATAACTGTGCAGCAACGCTCCCCATCCAACCTGACAGAGCTTGAGGGGATCTGCAGAGAAGATTGGGAGAAACTCCCCAAATACAGGTGTGTCAAGGTTGTAGCATCACACCCAAGAAGACTCGAGGCTGTAATCACTGCCAAAGTACTGAGTAAAGCGTCTGAATACTTATGTAAATGTGATATTTCCTGGGGGGATTTTTGATTAATAAAAAAAAAAATCTTAACCTCTTTTTGCTTCGTAATTCTGTGGTATTGTGTGTAGATTGATGAGGGGAAAAAACACTTTCATCCATTTTAGAATAAGGCTGTAACGTAACAAAATGTGGAAAAGGGGAAGGGGTCTGAATACTTTTAGAATGTACTGTGTGTGTTCACTTGATCATTTCTTGAACAGGTATGAAAGGCTTAGAAATGAAACACATGACATATGCTTTATAAATAGTATTTAGTGTCATGTGGCTAGGATGATGAATGCTGTCTCTATAAAAAAAAACAGTCATTATACCAGCACGCACGTGTTAGCTAATCCGTCTCTGTAAATGTTGAATATATTTATTGAAACGCTTCAGACGTACAATCATCCCTCACTTCCCTGTGGCTCAGAGAGAGAGAGAGAGAGAGAGAGAGAGAGATAGAGCGAGAGAGAGAGCGAGAGCGCGAGCGAGCCCCGGGACAGCAACACAATTAGACCCAACCAAATCATGAGAAAACAAAAAGATAATTACTTGACACATTGGAAAGAACTAACAAAAAAGCAGAACAAACTAGAATTATTTTTGGCCATAAACAAAGAGTACACAGTGGCAGAATACCTGACCAGGAAAGCTTTGACTATGTACAGACTCAGTGAGTATAGCCTTGCTATTGAGAAAGGCTGCTGTAGGCAGACCTGGTTCTCAAGAGAAGACAGGCTATGTGCACACTCCCCACAAAATGAGGTGGAAACTGAGCTGCACTTCCTAACCTCCTGCCCAATGTATGATCATATTAGAGACACATATTTCCCTCAGATTACACAGACCCACAAAGAATTTGAAAAAAAACAACCCAATTTTAATAAACTCCCATATCTACTGGGTGAAATACCACAGTGTGCCATCACAGCAGCAAGATGTGACCTGTTGCCACAAGAAAAGGGCAACCTGTGAAGAACAAAACCATTGTAAATATAACCCATATTTATTTATTTTCCCTTTTGTACTTTAACTATTTGCACATAATATGACATTTGAAATGTCTATTGTTTTGCAACTTGTTTACTGTTAATTGTTATTGTTTATTTCACTTTTGATTATGATCTACTTCCCTTGCTTAGGCCATGTTAACATGTGTTTCCCATGCCAATGACTCCCTACAATTGAAATTCAGAGAGAGAGAGAGAGAGAGAGAGAGAGAGAGAGAGAGAGAGAGAGAGAGAGAGAGAGAGAGAGAGAGAGAGAGAGAACGACTGTGTGAATAACTCACTGTATTCCTTTTTTTTCCTTTCTCTTCCCCATATCACCTTTTCTCTCTCTCCCTTTCTTTCCTCACCTCTTACTCTCTCTCTCTCCTTTTCTTTCCTCATCTCTTACTCTTTCTCTCTCCCTTTCTTTCCTCATCTCTTACTCTCTCTCTCTCCCTTTCTTTCCTCATCTCTTACTCTCTCCCTTTCTATCCTCATCTCTTACTCTCCCTCTCTCCCTTTCTTTCCTCATCTCTTACTCTTTCTCTCTCCCTTTCTTTCCTCATCTCTTACTCTCTCTCTCTCCCTTTCTTTCCTCATCTCTTACTCTCTCTCTCTCCCTTTCTATCCTCATCTCTTACTCTCTCTCTCTCCCTTTCTTTCCTCATCTCTTACTCTCTCTCTCTTTCTATCCTCATCTCTTACTCTCTCTCCCTTTCTTTCCTCATCTCTTACTCTCTCTCTCTCCCTTTCTATCCTCATCTCTTACTCTCTCTCTCCCTTTCTTTCCTCATCTCTTACTCTCTCTCTCTCCATTTCTTTCTTCATCTCTTACTCTCTCTCTCTCCCTTTCTTTCCTCATCTCTTACTCTCTCTCTCCCTTTCTATCCTCATCTCTTACTCTCTCTCCCTTTCTTTCCTCATCTCTTACTCTCTCTCTCCCTTTCTTTCCTCATCTCTTACTCTCTCTCTCTCCCTTTCTTTCCTCATATCTTACTCTCTCTCTCCCTTTCTTTCCTCATCTCTTACTCTCTCTCTCTCCCTTTCTTTCCTCATCTCTTACTCTCTCTCTCTCCCTTTCTTTCCTCATCTCTTACTCTCTCTATCTCCCTTTTGTTTCCATATAACCCTTCATATTTCTGTCTTCCTTTTTTTATTTCCTTATCTCATCCTCGCCACCTTTTATCTCCCCTCTCTCCCTCCCCTCTCTCCCTCCCCTCCCCTCCAGGTATTGGTACCCAGAACGGCAATGCGGAGAATGACCAAGACTTTAAGGGTCACTCCCAGAAGCAGGTACAGTTTAACCCTGGCCAGACGCGGGCCACGTGGCGTGTTGTGATCCTTGCCGATGGGATCTTTGAACAGTCTGAAACCTTCCGGATCCTTCTGTCTGAGCCCGTTATGGGAGCACTGGAATTCCCTACCACCGCCACGGTGGAAATACTGGACCCTTCCGACGGTTAGTACATATCTGCTGATCTAAGATCAGTTTAACCTATTTGTTTATATCTTAATGGATTAATTATAATGAGAGCGGGGACCTGATCCCAGATCAGCACTCCTACTCTGAAACTCTTTGACCAATCATGGAAGCTCTAGAGTTCCCTGCTCCTACTACTACTACCGTTCCACTTATTCAATTCCAGGCAATGAGCCTGTCCTCCAATATCTCCGCCCACCAGCCACCACTGGTACACTGGTACTGATGCTATGTGTAGTATTTGGAATATAATATAGTATAATATAGTATAGTATAATATAGTATAGTATAATACAGTATCGTATAATATAGTATAGCATAATATAGTATAATATAATACAGTATAGTATAGTATAATACAGTATAGTATAATATAGTATAAGATAGTATAGTATAACATAGTATAGTATAATATTGTATTGTGTAATATAGTATGGTATAATATAGTATACTATAATATGGTATAGTATAATATAGTATAGTCTAATATAGTATAGTATAATATAGTATAGTATAATATAGTATAGTATACTATAGTATAGTATTATATAATATAGTGTAGTATAATATACTATCGTATAATATAATATAGTATTGTATAATATAGTATAGTATAGTATAATATAGTGTCGCATAATTTAGTATAGTATAATATAGTATAATATAATATTGTATAGTATAATATATTATAAGATGTATAGCATAGTACTGTATGTATAATATATATCTCTCTGTATCAAACTACCAAAGCATTATTGCATTTAAGGAAAACATCAACAAGTTAAAATAACAGTCTGTCATTATCGTCACCTCTCACTTTCCTGTTCAGACTCTAGTTCATTTAAGGTAATGAAGGTGTTGTAGCCTGTAGGTAACATTACTGTACAGTAACCTACCGAGTCAACCCGGTTATCCTGCTATAGTACGGCAGCATACCCAGTCAACCCTGTTATCCTGCTATAGTACGGCAGCATACCGAGTCAACTCTGTTATCCTGCTATGGTACGGCAGCATACCGAGTCAACCCTGTTATCCCTCTATAGTACAGCAGCATACCCAGTCAACCCTGTTATCCTGCTATAGTACAGCAGAATACCGAGTCAACTCTGTTATCCTGCTATGGTACAGTAACTTAACCAGTCAACTCTGTTATCCTGCTATGGTACAGTAACCTAACCAGTCAACTCTGTTATCCTGCTATGGTACAGTAACCTAACCAGTCAATTCTGTTATCCTGCTATGGTACAGTAACCTAAGCAGTCAACTCTGTTATCCTGCTATGGTACAGTAACCTAACCAGTCAACCCTGTTATCCTGCTATAGTACAGTAACCTAACCAGTCAACTCTGTTATCCTGCTATGGTACAGTAACCTACCCAGTCAACCCTGTTATCCTTCTATGGTACAGTAACCTAACCAGTCAACTCTGTTATCCTGCTATGGTACAGTAACCTAACCAGTCAACTCTGTTATCCTGCTATGGTACAGTAACCTAACCAGTCAACTCTGTTACCCTGCTATAGTACAGTAACCTAACCAGTCAACTCTGTTATCCTGCTATAGTACAGTAACCTAACCAGTCAACTCTGTTATCCTGCTACGGTGCAGGAGCCTACCTAGACTACCACACAGGTTCAAACTAATGAGCTAATTTACTCTCACAGCTAGAGAGAAATGTTGGTGTTTTTAGGTTACTGTGTTGTGTATTTTTGTTGTCAATTCCTTGACTCTCCATATTTAGATAATTATACACGTGCAGCAATTAACCACAGATATTCCCTTTAGAATGATGCACAGTCCTCCTCTGATTCATTATCTCTCTCTAGCTCTCTCTATCCATCATCTCCCTCTCCCTCTATCTATTCAACCTCTCTCTCTATCCTCCGTCCTCTCCCTCTCTCTATTCAACCTCTCTCTCTATCTTCCGCCCTCTCCCTCTATCTATTCAACCTCTCTCTCTATCCTCCGCCCTCTCCCTCTCTCTATTCAACCTCTCTCTCTATCCATCATATCCCTCTCTCTCTCCCTCTCTATTCAACATCTCTCTCTATCATCCGCCCTCTCCCTCTCTTTATTCAACCTCTCTCTCTATCCTCCGCCCTCTCCCTCTCTTTTTTCAACCTCTCTCTCTATCCTCCGTCCTCTCCCACTCTATATTCAACCTCTCTCTCTATCCATCATCTCCCTCTCCCTCTCTCTATTCAACCTCTCTCTCTATCCTCCGCCCTCTCCCTCTCTATATTCAACCTCTCTCTCTTTCCATCATATCCCTCTCTCTCTCCCTCTCTATATTCAACCTCTCTCTCTATCCTCCGTCCTCTCGCTCTCTCTATTCAACCTCTCTCTCTATCCATCATCTCCCTCTCCCTCTCTCTATTCAACCTCTCTCTCTATCCTCCGCCCTCTCCCTCTCTCTATTCAACCTCTCTCTCTATCCTCCGCCCTCTCCCTCTCTCTATTCAACCTCTCTCTCTTTCCATCATATCCCTCTCCCTCTCTCTATTCAACCTCTCTCTCTATCCTCCGCCCTCTCCCTCTCTCTATTCAACCTCTCTCTCTTTCCATCATATCCCTCTCTCTCTCCCTCTCTATATTCAACCTCTCTCTCTATCCTCCGTCCTCTCGCTCTCTCTATTCAACCTCTCTCTCTATCCATCATCTCCCTCTCCCTCTCTCTATTCAACCTCTCTCTCTATCCTCCGCCCTCTCCCTCTCTCTATTCAACCTCTCTCTCTATCCTCCGCCCTCTCCCTCTCTCTGTTCAACCTCTATCTCTTTTCCTCCCATTCCCTCTTTATTGTCTCACATTCTCGCGATCTCTCTCTCTCTCTCTCTCCTCATTTCTCTTTTTCTTGTCTTCCCCTGTGGGTTAATTATGGCTATATGGAGGGAAGGGCTTGTTTTGTTGTAATATGACAGAGAGAGAGAGGGGGGGGAGAGAGAGAGAGAGAGAGAGACAGAGACAGAGAGAGAGACAGATACAGAGACAGAGAGCAAGAGAGAGGCAGAAAAAGTTTGACAGAGAGAGAAAAGAGAGGGAGAGAAAGAGAGAAAGAGAAGGAGATTTGCTGCTGTTTCTGCTTAAACTAATGGCCCGGAGAACCCCTGGCTGTGACTGTTGTTAGCCCTGCACTAGCTTCTCTAATGATGACTACAACCTCTCTGTTGTTTGGGTCTCTGCCTGTTAGCCTGTAGCTAATCTCTCTGGAGGCTAGGTTGATATAGTGATGTTTTCCTGATTTCCCACACTAATTGTGAGGACACTTAACAGGTTAGCTTGTCTCTCTAGTCTGTCTAAACCTCAGGGCATTCTATATTAACCTAGCAGTACTCTGAAGATGAAGGTTCTCTCTATGTTTCTGTGTGCTAGCTACCCTCTCTGAGGGTTTCTCTAATTGTGAGGGGTCTTTGTGTATTGCCTTGCTCCCTCTAAAGTTGAGAAAACACTCTATAAGCCTAGGACAACTTTCACTAATGATGAGGACTGCCTCCATCTTGCTGTCGGTTAGCTTTTAGCCACATCCCTTCAGAGGGTAAGGGTGCTTCCCTTATTTCCAAGGACGCTAGCTTAGAACACTAGATAGCGGAACGCCTAATCCTTCTAAAGTGTATGGCATGTGGATTAACCTTGCATAAGTTAGACTAACGACTGTACGAAATTCCCTGATCGGTGGAGTGGAGTTGGGGAGAGAGCATTTGTGGCAGGTGTGTCCTCTACCCAACTCTATGGTCACGTGATGACGGAGGGCACTTGTGGAAGTTGCGTCCTCGATATAACTCTATGGCCAGGTATTTATACGGGCAGCCATTGAGGGTGCCTCCTTTCAAACCGGGTCCTTCACCCAGACAGAGTTGATGAATTTGAGCACGCCAACAACTCTCGCAACAGCAACCACCAGTATGCGTCATTGATTACAAACCAAACTTACCTGTCATCTATCTTACGTAAATAACCAGCTGGTTACTGAGTCAAGTTCCTGTTCAAGACATCAAGACTCTTCAAGATCGTAACACAATCCATCTGAAAGAAATGCCCTGTATAGCCTCATCTCCTCTAAAATCATATAAGACTCTGATAGACGGGATCTTTGCGTCCACCTACTCTCTAAACAGTAGATGGTCATCACCATAACTCTCACCTAAACCTAAATTCAGTTACACTAACGACTATCTTTGTCTGTCTGTCTTCTATTAACTTCCCTCTCGAGAGTCTGGGGATATTTCTCCTTAATTGCTAGGAGCTATCTTCATCCTGACTCCCTCTAAAGGTATGAGATATGGGCTTGCTGTATTAGCTTTGTATAACTTAAGCTAATGATGGGGACAGCATCTGTCTTTGTGTATTAGCCCAGCTACCTTCCCTAGAGGTTAGATCAGGCTAGTTAATTTGGTAGCCCAGCTACCTTCCCTAGGGGTTAGATCAGGCTAGTTAATTTGGTAGCCCAGCTACCTTCCCTAGGGGTTAGATCAGGCTAGTTAATTTGGTAGCCCAGCTACCTTCCCTAGAGGTTAGATCAGGCTAGTTAATTTGGTAGCCCAGCTACCTTCCCTAGGGGTTAGATCAGGCTAGTTAATTTGGTAGCCCAGCTACCTTCCCTAGAGGTTAGATCAGGCTAGTTAATTTGGTAGCCCAGCTACCTTCCCTAGGGGTTAGATCAGGCTAGTTAATTTGGTAGCCCAGCTACCTTCCCTAGGGGTTAGATCAGGCTAGTTAATTTGGTAGCCCAGCTACCTTCCCTAGAGGTTAGATCAGGCTAGTTAATTTGGTAGCCCAGCTACCTTCCCTAGAGGTTAGATCAGGCTAGTTAATTTGGTAGCCCAGCTACCTTCCCTAGGGGTTAGATCAGGCTAGTTAATTTGGTAGCCCAGCTACCTTCCCTAGGGGTTAGATCAGGCTAGTTAATTTGGTAGCCCAGCTACCTTCCCTAGAGGTTAGATCAGGCTAGTTAATTTGGTAGCCCAGCTACCTTCCCTAGAGGTTAGATCAGGCTAGTTAATTTGGTAGCCCAGCTACCTTCCCTAGGGGTTAGATCAGGCTAGTTATTTTGGTAGCCCAGCTACCTTCCCTAGAGGTTAGATCAGGCTAGTTATTTTGGTAGCCCAGCTACCTTCCCTAGGGGTTAGATCAGGCTAGTTTGTGTGTTAGCCTTCATCTACCTTCCCTAGAGGTTAGATCAGGCTAGTTAATTTGTTAGTTCAGCTTCGTTCCCTAGAAGTTAGATCAGGCTAGTTTGTGTGTTAGCCTTCAACTACCTTCCCTAGAGGTTAGATCAGGCTAGTTTGTGTGTTAGCCTTCAACCACCTTCCCTAAAAGTTAGATCAGGCTAGTTTGTGTGTTAGCCCAGCTACCTTCCCTAGAGGTTAGATCAGGCTAGTTATTTTGGTAGCCCAGCTACCTTCCCTAGGGGTAGATCAGGCTAGTTAATTTGGTAGCCCAGCTACCTTCCCTAGGGGTTAGATCAGGCTAGTTTGTGTGTTAGCCCTGCTACCTTCCCTAGAAGTTAGATCAGGCTAGTTTGTGTGTTAGCCTTCAACTACCTTCCCTAGAGGTTAGATCAGGCTAGTTTGTGTGTTAGCCTTCAACTACCTTCCCTAGAAGTTAGATCAGGTTAGTTTGTGTGTTAGCCTTCAACTACCTTCCCTAGAAGTTAGATCAGGCTAGTTTGTGTGTTAGCCCTGCTACCTTCCCTGAAGATTAGATCAGGCTAGTTTGTGTGTTAGCCCTGCTACCTTCCCTAAAGATTAGATCAGGCTAGTTTGTGTGTTAGCCCTGCTACCTTCCCTAAAGATTAGATCAGGCTAGTTTGTGTGTTAGCCCTGCTACCTTCCCTAAAGATTAGATCAGGCTAGTTTGTGTGTTAGCCCTGCTACCTTCCCTAAAGATTAGATCAGGCTAGTTTGTGTGTTAGCCCTGCTACCTTCCCTAAAGATTAGATCAGGCTAGTTTGTGTGTTAGCCCTGCTACCTTCCCTAAAGATTAGATCAGGGTAGTTTGTGTGTTAGCCCTGCTACCTTCCCTAGAAGTTAGATCAGGCTAGTTTGTGTGTTAGCCCTGCTACCTTCCCTAAAGATTAGATCAGGCTAGTTTGTGTGTTAGCCCTGCTACCTTCCCTAAAGATTAGATCAGGCTAGCTTGTGTGTTAGCCCTGCTACCTTCCCTAAAGATTAGATCAGGCTAGTTTGTGTGTTAGCCCTGCTACCTTCCCTAGAAGTTAGATCAGGCTAGTTTGTGTGTTAGCCCTGCTACCTTCCCTAAAGATTAGATCAGGCTAGTTTGTGTGTTAGCCCTGCTACCTTCCCTAAAGATTAGATCAGGCTAGTTTGTGTGTTAGCCCTGCTACCTTCCCTAAAGATTAGATCAGGCTAGTTTGTGTGTTAGCCCTGCTACCTTCCCTAAAGATTAGATCAGGGTAGTTTGTGTGTTAGCCCTGCTACCTTCCCTAGAAGTTAGATCAGGCTAGTTTGTGTGTTAGCCCTGCTACCTTCCCTAAAGATTAGATCAGGGTAGTTTGTGTGTTAGCCCTGCTACCTTCCCTAAAGATTAGATCAGGGTAGTTTGTGTGTTAGCCCTGCTACCTTCCCTAAAGATTAGATCAGGGTAGTTTGTCTTATTTTTCTAAACCGTGACCGAAGACACTGTAGTCATTTTATCAGAATCACATCCACCTTTATTCCCCAAGTACACTGACATATACCCAGAAATTATATGAAATGGTGCTGCCACAGTAAACAGAATAAACAGACTGAATATCGAGCAGAATTCAGAATCCATGTACACTATAAATACCAGAAAACAGAACTGGTTTCTATTATCATGAGAGCTGCATGAGGATGTCTGTGGGTTAGCCTTCAGATGCTCTCTCCAGAGGCCAGTCACTGTCTGGCTGGTGATGTTTCTCTTAATTGCGAGGAATCACACACAAACAAACGCACACTCGCAAACAACACACACACACACACACACACACACACACACACACACACACACACACACACACACACACACACACACACACACACACACACACACACACACACACACACACACACACACACACACACACACACACACACACAGAGAGAGAGAGAGAGAGAGAGACACTCTTTGTGTTATGGCTTTGTTTTCAAGCTCAGCCTTTAGTTCTAAGTTGAGCTTCTTTTGCTAATGACATGAACAACCCCTGTTATCAGTGTATAAGACAGTAGCTAGTCTCTCTCTATGTTATCAGTGTATTAGACAGTAGCTAGTCTCTCTCTATGTTATCAGTGTATTAGACAGTAGCTAGTCTCTCTCTATGTTATCAGTGTATAAGACAGTAGCTAGTCTCTATGTTATCAGTGTATAAGACAGTAGCTAGTCTCTCTCTATGTTATCAGTGTATTAGACAGTAGCTAGTCTCTCTCTATGTTATCAGTGTATAAGACAGTAGCTAGCCTCTCTCTATGTTATCAGTGTATAAGACAGTAGCTAGTCTCTCTCTATGTTATAAGTGTATTAGACAGTAGCTAGTCTCTATGTTATCAGTGTATTAGACAGTAGCTAGCCTCTATGTTATCAGTGTATAAGACAGGAGCTAGTCTCTATGTTATCAGTGTATTAGACAGTAGCTAGTCTCTCTCTATGTTATCAGCATCGTAGACAGTAGCTAGTCTCTCTCTATGTTATCAGTGTATTAGACAGTAGCTAGTCTCTCTCTATGTTATCAGTGTATAAGACAGTAGCTAGTCTCTCTCTATGTTATCAGTGTATAAGACAGTAGCTAGTCTCTCTCTATGTTATCAGTGTATTAGACAGTAGCTAGTCTCTATGTTATCAGTGTATTAGACAGTAGCTAGTCTCTCTCTATGTTATCTGTGTTTTAGACAGTAGCTAGCCTCTCTCTATGTTATCAGTGTATAAGACAGTAGCTAGTCTCTATGTTATCAGTGTATAAGACAGTAGCTAGTCTCTATGTTATACGTGTATTAGACAGTAGCTAGTCTCTCTCTATGTTATCAGTGTATTAGACAGTAGCTAGTCTCTATGTTATACGTGTATTAGACAGTAGCTAGTCTCTATGTTATACGTGTATTAGACAGTAGCTAGTCTCTCTCTATGTTATCAGTGTATTAGACAGTAGCTAGTCTCTCTCTATGTTATCAGTGT
Organism: Salvelinus alpinus; assembly: GCF_045679555.1. NCBI lineage: Eukaryota > Metazoa > Chordata > Actinopteri > Salmoniformes > Salmonidae > Salvelinus > Salvelinus alpinus. Next base: position 41,703,643 of record NC_092109.1, read on the forward strand.
ATTAGACAGTAGCTAGTCTCTTTCTATGTTATCAGTGTATTAGACAGTAGCTAGTCTCTCTCTATGTTATCAGTGTATAAGACAGTAGCTAGTCTCTCTCTATGTTATCAGTGTATTAGACAGTAGCTAGTCTCTCTCTATGTTATCAGTGTATAAGACAGTAGCTAGTCTCTATGTTATCAGTGTATTAGACAGTAGCTAGTCTCTCTCTATGTTATCAGTGTATTAGACAGTAGCTAGTCTCTCTCTATGTTATCAGTGTATAAGACAGTAGCTAGTCTCTCTCTATGTTATCAGTGTATAAGACAGTAGCTAGTCTCTATGTTATCAGTGTATTAGACAGTAGCTAGTCTCTATGTTATCAGTGTATAAGACAGTAGCTAGTCTCTCTCTATGTTATCAGTGTATTAGACAGTAGCTAGTCTCTTTCTATGTTATCAGTGTATTAGACAGTAGCTAGTCTCTCTCTATGTTATCAGTGTATAAGACAGTAGCTAGTCTCTATGTTATCAGTGTATAAGACAGTAGCTAGTCTCTATGTTATCAGTGTATAAGACAGTAGCTAGTCTCTCTCTATGTTATCAGTGTATTAGACAGTAGCTAGTCTCTTTCTATGTTATCAGTGTATTAGACAGTAGCTAGTCTCTCTCTATGTTATCAGTGTATAAGACAGTAGCTAGTCTCTATGTTATCAGTGTATAAGACAGTAGCTAGTCTCTCTCTATGTTATCAGTGTATAAGACAGTAGCTAGTCTCTCTCTATGTTATCAGTGTATAAGACAGTAGCTAGTCTCTCTCTATGTTATCAGTGTATTAGACAGTAGCTAGTCTCTCTCTATGTTATCAGTGTATAAGACAGTAGCTAGTCTCTATGTTATCAGTGTATAAGACAGTAGCTAGTCTCTCTCTATGTTATCAGTGTATTAGACAGTAGCTTGTCTCTCTCTATGTTATCAGTGTATAAGACAGTAGCTAGCCTCTCTCTATGTTATCAGTGTATAAGACAGTAGCTAGTCTCTCTCTATGTTATAAGTGTATTAGACAGTAGCTAGTCTCTATGTTATCAGTGTATTAGACAGTAGCTAGCCTCTATGTTATCAGTGTATAAGACAGGAGCTAGTCTCTCTCTATGTTATCAGTGTATTAGACAGTAGCTAGTCTCTCTCTATGTTATCAGTGTATAAGACAGTAGCTAGTCTCTATGTTATCAGTGTATAAGACAGTAGCTAGTCTCTCTCTATGTTATCAGTGTATTAGACAGTAGCTTGTCTCTCTCTATGTTATCAGTGTATAAGACAGTAGCTAGCCTCTCTCTATGTTATCAGTGTATAAGACAGTAGCTAGTCTCTCTCTATGTTATAAGTGTATTAGACAGTAGCTAGTCTCTATGTTATCAGTGTATTAGACAGTAGCTAGCCTCTATGTTATCAGTGTATAAGACAGGAGCTAGTCTCTATGTTATCAGTGTATTAGACAGTAGCTAGTCTCTCTCTATGTTATCAGCATCGTAGACAGTAGCTAGTCTCTCTCTATGTTATCAGTGTATTAGACAGTAGCTAGTCTCTCTCTATGTTATCAGTGTATAAGACAGTAGCTAGTCTCTCTCTATGTTATCAGTGTATAAGACAGTAGCTAGTCTCTCTCTATGTTATCAGTGTATTAGACAGTAGCTAGTCTCTATGTTATCAGTGTATTAGACAGTAGCTAGTCTCTCTCTATGTTATCTGTGTTTTAGACAGTAGCTAGCCTCTCTCTATGTTATCAGTGTATAAGACAGTAGCTAGTCTCTATGTTATCAGTGTATAAGACAGTAGCTAGTCTCTATGTTATACGTGTATTAGACAGTAGCTAGTCTCTCTCTATGTTATCAGTGTATTAGACAGTAGCTAGTCTCTCTCTATGTTATCAGTGTATAAGACAGTAGCTAGTCTCTATGTTATACGTGTATTAGACAGTAGCTAGTCTCTCTCTATGTTATCAGTGTATTAGACAGTAGCTAGTCTCTCTCTATGTTATCAGTGTATTAGACAGTAGCTAGTCTCTCTCTATGTTATCAGTGTATTAGACAGTAGCTAGTCTCTCTCTATGTTATCAGTGTATAAGACAGTAGCTAGTCTCTCTCTATGTTATCAGTGTATTAGACAGTAGCTAGTCTCTCTCTATGTTATCAGTGTATAAGACAGTAGCTAGTCTCTATGTTATCAGTGTATTAGACAGTAGCTAGTCTCTCTCTATGTTATCAGTGTATTAGACAGTAGCTAGTCTCTCTCTATGTTATCAGTGTATAAGACAGTAGCTAGTCTCTCTCTATGTTATCAGTGTATAAGACAGTAGCTAGTCTCTATGTTATCAGTGTATTAGACAGTAGCTAGTCTCTATGTTATCAGTGTATAAGACAGTAGCTAGTCTCTCTCTATGTTATCAGTGTATTAGACAGTAGCTAGTCTCTCTCTATGTTATCAGTGTATTAGACAGTAGCTAGTCTCTCTCTATGTTATCAGTGTATAAGACAGTAGCTAGTCTCTATGTTATCAGTGTATAAGACAGTAGCTAGTCTCTCTCTATGTTATCAGTGTATAAGACAGTAGCTAGTCTCTCTCTATGTTATCAGTGTATAAGACAGTAGCTAGTCTCTCTCTATGTTATCAGTGTATTAGACAGTAGCTAGTCTCTCTCTATGTTATCAGTGTATAAGACAGTAGCTAGTCTCTATGTTATCAGTGTATAAGACAGTAGCTAGTCTCTCTCTATGTTATCAGTGTATTAGACAGTAGCTAGTCTCTCTCTATGTTATCAGTGTATTAGACAGTAGCTAGTCTCTATGTTATCAGTGTATAAGACAGTAGCTAGTCTCTATGTTATCAGTGTATTAGACAGTAGCTAGTCTCTCTCTATGTTATCAGTGTATAAGACAGTAGCTAGTCTCTATGTTATCAGTGTATAAGACAGTAGCTAGTCTCTCTCTATGTTATCAGTGTATAAGACAGTAGCTAGTCTCTCTCTATGTTATCAGTGTATAAGACAGTAGCTAGTCTCTATGTTATCAGTGTATTAGACAGTAGCTAGTCTCTATGTTATCAGTGTATAAGACAGTAGCTAGTCTCTCTCTATGTTATCAGTGTATTAGACAGTAGCTAGTCTCTTTCTATGTTATCAGTGTATTAGACAGTAGCTAGTCTCTCTCTATGTTATCAGTGTATAAGACAGTAGCTAGTCTCTATGTTATCAGTGTATAAGACAGTAGCTAGTCTCTCTCTATGTTATCAGTGTATAAGACAGTAGCTAGTCTCTCTCTATGTTATCAGTGTATAAGACAGTAGCTAGTCTCTCTCTATGTTATCAGTGTATTAGACAGTAGCTAGTCTCTCTCTATGTTATCAGTGTATAAGACAGTAGCTAGTCTCTATGTTATCAGTGTATAAGACAGTAGCTAGTCTCTCTCTATGTTATCAGTGTATTAGACAGTAGCTTGTCTCTCTCTATGTTATCAGTGTATAAGACAGTAGCTAGCCTCTCTCTATGTTATCAGTGTATAAGACAGTAGCTAGTCTCTCTCTATGTTATAAGTGTATTAGACAGTAGCTAGTCTCTATGTTATCAGTGTATTAGACAGTAGCTAGCCTCTATGTTATCAGTGTATAAGACAGGAGCTAGTCTCTATGTTATCAGTGTATTAGACAGTAGCTAGTCTCTCTCTATGTTATCAGCATCGTAGACAGTAGCTAGTCTCTCTCTATGTTATCAGTGTATTAGACAGTAGCTAGTCTCTCTCTATGTTATCAGTGTATAAGACAGTAGCTAGTCTCTCTCTATGTTATCAGTGTATAAGACAGTAGCTAGTCTCTCTCTATGTTATCAGTGTATTAGACAGTAGCTAGTCTCTATGTTATCAGTGTATTAGACAGTAGCTAGTCTCTCTCTATGTTATCTGTGTTTTAGACAGTAGCTAGCCTCTCTCTATGTTATCAGTGTATAAGACAGTAGCTAGTCTCTATGTTATCAGTGTATAAGACAGTAGCTAGTCTCTATGTTATACGTGTATTAGACAGTAGCTAGTCTCTCTCTATGTTATCAGTGTATTAGACAGTAGCTAGTCTCTCTCTAAGTTATCAGTGTATAAGACAGTAGCTAGTCTCTATGTTATACGTGTATTAGACAGTAGCTAGTCTCTCTCTATGTTATCAGTGTATTAGACAGTAGCTAGTCTCTCTCTATGTTATCAGTGTATTAGACAGTAGCTAGTCTCTCTCTATGTTATCAGTGTATTAGACAGTAGCTAGTCTCTCTCTATGTTATCAGTGTATAAGACAGTAGCTAGTCTCTCTCTATGTTATCAGTGTATTAGACAGTAGCTAGTCTCTCTCTATGTTATCAGTGTATAAGACAGTAGCTAGTCTCTATGTTATCAGTGTATTAGACAGTAGCTAGTCTCTCTCTATGTTATCAGTGTATTAGACAGTAGCTAGTCTCTCTCTATGTTATCAGTGTATAAGACAGTAGCTAGTCTCTCTCTATGTTATCAGTGTATAAGACAGTAGCTAGTCTCTATGTTATCAGTGTATTAGACAGTAGCTAGTCTCTATGTTATCAGTGTATAAGACAGTAGCTAGTCTCTCTCTATGTTATCAGTGTATTAGACAGTAGCTAGTCTCTCTCTATGTTATCAGTGTATTAGACAGTAGCTAGTCTCTCTCTATGTTATCAGTGTATAAGACAGTAGCTAGTCTCTATGTTATCAGTGTATAAGACAGTAGCTAGTCTCTCTCTATGTTATCAGTGTATAAGACAGTAGCTAGTCTCTCTCTATGTTATCAGTGTATAAGACAGTAGCTAGTCTCTCTCTATGTTATCAGTGTATTAGACAGTAGCTAGTCTCTCTCTATGTTATCAGTGTATAAGACAGTAGCTAGTCTCTATGTTATCAGTGTATAAGACAGTAGCTAGTCTCTCTCTATGTTATCAGTGTATTAGACAGTAGCTAGTCTCTCTCTATGTTATCAGTGTATTAGACAGTAGCTAGTCTCTATGTTATCAGTGTATAAGACAGTAGCTAGTCTCTATGTTATCAGTGTATTAGACAGTAGCTAGTCTCTCTCTATGTTATCAGTGTATAAGACAGTAGCTAGTCTCTATGTTATCAGTGTATAAGACAGTAGCTAGTCTCTCTCTATGTTATCAGTGTATAAGACAGTAGCTAGTCTCTCTCTATGTTATCAGTGTATTAGACAGTAGCTAGTCTCTATGTTATCAGTGTATTAGACAGTAGCTAGCCTCTCTCTATGTTATCAGTGTATAAGACAGTAGCTAGTCTCTCTCTATGTTATCAGTGTATAAGACAGTAGCTAGTCTCTATGTTATCAGTATATTAGACAGTAGCTAGTCTCTATGTTATCAGTGTATTAGACAGTAGCTAGTCTCTATGTTATCAGTGTATTAGACAGTAGCTAGTCTCTCTCTATGGTATCTGTGTTTTAGACAGTAGCTAGCCTCTCTCTATGTTATCAGTGTATTAGACAGTAGCTAGTCTCTCTCTATGTTATCAGTGTATTAGACAGTAGCTAGTCTCTCTCTATGTTATCAGTGTATTAGACAGTAGCTAGTCTCTCTCTATGTTATCAGTGTATAAGACAGTAGCTAGTCTCTATGTTATCAGTGTATTAGACAGTAGCTAGTCTCTATGTTATCAGTGTATTAGACAGTAGCTAGTCTCTCTCTATGTTATCAGTGTATAAGACAGTAGCTAGTCTCTCTCTATGTTATCAGTGTATAAGACAGTAGCTAGTCTCTCTCTATGTTATCAGTGTATAAGACAGTAGCTAGTCTCTCTCTATGTTATCAGTGTATTAGACAGTAGCTAGTCTCTCTCTATGTTATCAGTGTATAAGACAGTAGCTAGTCTCTATGTTATCAGTGTATAAGACAGTAGCTAGTCTCTCTCTATGTTATCAGTGTATTAGACAGTAGCTTGTCTCTCTCTATGTTATCAGTGTATAAGACAGTAGCTAGCCTCTCTCTATGTTATCAGTGTATAAGACAGTAGCTAGTCTCTCTCTATGTTATAAGTGTATTAGACAGTAGCTAGTCTCTATGTTATCAGTGTATTAGACAGTAGCTAGCCTCTATGTTATCAGTGTATAAGACAGGAGCTAGTCTCTATGTTATCAGTGTATTAGACAGTAGCTAGTCTCTCTCTATGTTATCAGCATCGTAGACAGTAGCTAGTCTCTCTCTATGTTATCAGTGTATTAGACAGTAGCTAGTCTCTCTCTATGTTATCAGTGTATAAGACAGTAGCTAGTCTCTCTCTATGTTATCAGTGTATAAGACAGTAGCTAGTCTCTCTCTATGTTATCAGTGTATTAGACAGTAGCTAGTCTCTATGTTATCAGTGTATTAGACAGTAGCTAGTCTCTCTCTATGTTATCTGTGTTTTAGACAGTAGCTAGCCTCTCTCTATGTTATCAGTGTATAAGACAGTAGCTAGTCTCTATGTTATCAGTGTATAAGACAGTAGCTAGTCTCTATGTTATACGTGTATTAGACAGTAGCTAGTCTCTCTCTATGTTATCAGTGTATTAGACAGTAGCTAGTCTCTCTCTAAGTTATCAGTGTATAAGACAGTAGCTAGTCTCTATGTTATACGTGTATTAGACAGTAGCTAGTCTCTCTCTATGTTATCAGTGTATTAGACAGTAGCTAGTCTCTCTCTATGTTATCAGTGTATTAGACAGTAGCTAGTCTCTCTCTATGTTATCAGTGTATTAGACAGTAGCTAGTCTCTCTCTATGTTATCAGTGTATAAGACAGTAGCTAGTCTCTCTCTATGTTATCAGTGTATTAGACAGTAGCTAGTCTCTCTCTATGTTATCAGTGTATAAGACAGTAGCTAGTCTCTATGTTATCAGTGTATTAGACAGTAGCTAGTCTCTCTCTATGTTATCAGTGTATTAGACAGTAGCTAGTCTCTCTCTATGTTATCAGTGTATAAGACAGTAGCTAGTCTCTCTCTATGTTATCAGTGTATTAGACAGTAGCTAGTCTCTCTCTATGTTATCAGTGTATAAGACAGTAGCTAGTCTCTATGTTATCAGTGTATTAGACAGTAGCTAGTCTCTCTCTATGTTATCAGTGTATTAGACAGTAGCTAGTCTCTCTCTATGTTATCAGTGTATAAGACAGTAGCTAGTCTCTCTCTATGTTATCAGTGTATAAGACAGTAGCTAGTCTCTATGTTATCAGTGTATTAGACAGTAGCTAGTCTCTATGTTATCAGTGTATAAGACAGTAGCTAGTCTCTCTCTATGTTATCAGTGTATTAGACAGTAGCTAGTCTCTCTCTATGTTATCAGTGTATTAGACAGTAGCTAGTCTCTCTCTATGTTATCAGTGTATAAGACAGTAGCTAGTCTCTATGTTATCAGTGTATAAGACAGTAGCTAGTCTCTCTCTATGTTATCAGTGTATAAGACAGTAGCTAGTCTCTCTCTATGTTATCAGTGTATAAGACAGTAGCTAGTCTCTCTCTATGTTATCAGTGTATTAGACAGTAGCTAGTCTCTCTCTATGTTATCAGTGTATAAGACAGTAGCTAGTCTCTATGTTATCAGTGTATAAGACAGTAGCTAGTCTCTCTCTATGTTATCAGTGTATTAGACAGTAGCTAGTCTCTCTCTATGTTATCAGTGTATTAGACAGTAGCTAGTCTCTATGTTATCAGTGTATAAGACAGTAGCTAGTCTCTATGTTATCAGTGTATTAGACAGTAGCTAGTCTCTCTCTATGTTATCAGTGTATAAGACAGTAGCTAGTCTCTATGTTATCAGTGTATAAGACAGTAGCTAGTCTCTCTCTATGTTATCAGTGTATAAGACAGTAGCTAGTCTCTCTCTATGTTATCAGTGTATAAGACAGTAGCTAGTCTCTATGTTATCAGTGTATTAGACAGTAGCTAGTCTCTATGTTATCAGTGTATAAGACAGTAGCTAGTCTCTCTCTATGTTATCAGTGTATTAGACAGTAGCTAGTCTCTTTCTATGTTATCAGTGTATTAGACAGTAGCTAGTCTCTCTCTATGTTATCAGTGTATAAGACAGTAGCTAGTCTCTATGTTATCAGTGTATAAGACAGTAGCTAGTCTCTCTCTATGTTATCAGTGTATAAGACAGTAGCTAGTCTCTCTCTATGTTATCAGTGTATAAGACAGTAGCTAGTCTCTCTCTATGTTATCAGTGTATTAGACAGTAGCTAGTCTCTCTCTATGTTATCAGTGTATAAGACAGTAGCTAGTCTCTATGTTATCAGTGTATAAGACAGTAGCTAGTCTCTCTCTATGTTATCAGTGTATTAGACAGTAGCTTGTCTCTCTCTATGTTATCAGTGTATAAGACAGTAGCTAGCCTCTCTCTATGTTATCAGTGTATAAGACAGTAGCTAGTCTCTCTCTATGTTATAAGTGTATTAGACAGTAGCTAGTCTCTATGTTATCAGTGTATTAGACAGTAGCTAGCCTCTATGTTATCAGTGTATAAGACAGGAGCTAGTCTCTATGTTATCAGTGTATTAGACAGTAGCTAGTCTCTCTCTATGTTATCAGCATCGTAGACAGTAGCTAGTCTCTCTCTATGTTATCAGTGTATTAGACAGTAGCTAGTCTCTCTCTATGTTATCAGTGTATAAGACAGTAGCTAGTCTCTCTCTATGTTATCAGTGTATAAGACAGTAGCTAGTCTCTCTCTATGTTATCAGTGTATTAGACAGTAGCTAGTCTCTATGTTATCAGTGTATTAGACAGTAGCTAGTCTCTCTCTATGTTATCTGTGTTTTAGACAGTAGCTAGCCTCTCTCTATGTTATCAGTGTATAAGACAGTAGCTAGTCTCTATGTTATCAGTGTATAAGACAGTAGCTAGTCTCTATGTTATACGTGTATTAGACAGTAGCTAGTCTCTCTCTATGTTATCAGTGTATTAGACAGTAGCTAGTCTCTCTCTAAGTTATCAGTGTATAAGACAGTAGCTAGTCTCTATGTTATACGTGTATTAGACAGTAGCTAGTCTCTCTCTATGTTATCAGTGTATTAGACAGTAGCTAGTCTCTCTCTATGTTATCAGTGTATTAGACAGTAGCTAGTCTCTCTCTATGTTATCAGTGTATTAGACAGTAGCTAGTCTCTCTCTATGTTATCAGTGTATAAGACAGTAGCTAGTCTCTCTCTATGTTATCAGTGTATTAGACAGTAGCTAGTCTCTCTCTATGTTATCAGTGTATAAGACAGTAGCTAGTCTCTATGTTATCAGTGTATTAGACAGTAGCTAGTCTCTCTCTATGTTATCAGTGTATTAGACAGTAGCTAGTCTCTCTCTATGTTATCAGTGTATAAGACAGTAGCTAGTCTCTCTCTATGTTATCAGTGTATAAGACAGTAGCTAGTCTCTATGTTATCAGTGTATTAGACAGTAGCTAGTCTCTATGTTATCAGTGTATAAGACAGTAGCTAGTCTCTCTCTATGTTATCAGTGTATTAGACAGTAGCTAGTCTCTCTCTATGTTATCAGTGTATTAGACAGTAGCTAGTCTCTCTCTATGTTATCAGTGTATAAGACAGTAGCTAGTCTCTATGTTATCAGTGTATAAGACAGTAGCTAGTCTCTCTCTATGTTATCAGTGTATAAGACAGTAGCTAGTCTCTCTCTATGTTATCAGTGTATAAGACAGTAGCTAGTCTCTCTCTATGTTATCAGTGTATTAGACAGTAGCTAGTCTCTCTCTATGTTATCAGTGTATAAGACAGTAGCTAGTCTCTATGTTATCAGTGTATAAGACAGTAGCTAGTCTCTCTCTATGTTATCAGTGTATTAGACAGTAGCTAGTCTCTCTCTATGTTATCAGTGTATTAGACAGTAGCTAGTCTCTATGTTATCAGTGTATAAGACAGTAGCTAGTCTCTATGTTATCAGTGTATTAGACAGTAGCTAGTCTCTCTCTATGTTATCAGTGTATAAGACAGTAGCTAGTCTCTATGTTATCAGTGTATAAGACAGTAGCTAGTCTCTCTCTATGTTATCAGTGTATAAGACAGTAGCTAGTCTCTCTCTATGTTATCAGTGTATTAGACAGTAGCTAGTCTCTATGTTATCAGTGTATTAGACAGTAGCTAGCCTCTCTCTATGTTATCAGTGTATAAGACAGTAGCTAGTCTCTCTCTATGTTATCAGTGTATAAGACAGTAGCTAGTCTCTATGTTATCAGTATATTAGACAGTAGCTAGTCTCTATGTTATCAGTGTATTAGACAGTAGCTAGTCTCTATGTTATCAGTGTATTAGACAGTAGCTAGTCTCTCTCTATGGTATCTGTGTTTTAGACAGTAGCTAGCCTCTCTCTATGTTATCAGTGTATTAGACAGTAGCTAGTCTCTCTCTATGTTATCAGTGTATTAGACAGTAGCTAGTCTCTCTCTATGTTATCAGTGTATTAGACAGTAGCTAGTCTCTCTCTATGTTATCAGTGTATAAGACAGTAGCTAGTCTCTATGTTATCAGTGTATTAGACAGTAGCTAGTCTCTATGTTATCAGTGTATTAGACAGTAGCTAGTCTCTCTCTATGTTATCAGTGTATAAGACAGTAGCTAGTCTCTATGTTATCAGTGTATAAGACAGTAGCTAGTCTCTCTCTATGTTATCAGTGTATAAGACAGTAGCTAGTCTCTCTCTATGTTATCAGTGTATTAGACAGTAGCTAGTCTCTATGTTATCAGTGTATTAGACAGTAGTTAGCCTCTCTCTATGTTATCAGTGTATAAGACAGTAGCTAGTCTCTCTCTATGTTATCAGTGTATTAGACAGTAGCTAGTCTCTATGTTATCAGTGTATTAGACAGTAGCTAGTCTCTCTCTATGGTATCTGTGTTTTAGACAGTAGCTAGCCTCTCTCTATGTTATCAGTGTATTCGACAGTAGCTAGTCTCTCTCTATGTTATCAGTGTATAAGACAGTAGCTAGTCTCTATGTTATCAGTGTATTAGACAGTAGCTAGTCTCTATGTTATCAGTGTATTAGACAGTAGCTAGTCTCTATGTTATCAGTGTATTAGACAGTAGCTAGTCTCTCTCTATGGTATCTGTGTTTTAGACAGTAGCTAGCCTCTCTCTATGTTATCAGTGTATTCGACAGTAGCTAGTCTCTCTCTATGTTATCAGTGTATAAGACAGTAGCTAGTCTCTATGTTATCAGTGTATTAGACAGTAGCTAGTCTCTATGTTATCAGTGTATTAGACAGTAGCTAGTCTCTATGTTATCAGTGTATTAGACAGTAGCTAGTCTCTCTCTATGTTATCAGTGTATAAGACAGTAGCTAGTCTCTATGTTATCAGTGTATTAGACAGTAGCTAGTCTCTCTCTATGTTATCAGTGTATAAGACGGGCTAGTCTCTATGTTATCAGTGTATTAGACAGTAGCTAGTCTCTCTCTATGTTATCAGTGTATTAGACAGTAGCTAGTCTCTATGTTATCAGTGTATTAGACAGTAGCTAGCCTCTCTCTATGTTATCAGTGTATTAGACAGTAGCTAGTCTCTCTCTATGTTATCAGTGTATTAGACAGTAGCTAGTCTCTATGTTATTAGTGTATAAGACAGTAGCTAGTCTCTATGTTATCAGTGTATTAGACAGTAGCTATTCTCTCTCTATGTTATCAGTGTATAAGACAGTAGCTAGTCTCTCTCTATGTTATCAGTATATTAGACAGTAGCTGGTCTCTATGTTATCAGTATATTAGACAGTAGCTAGTCTCTATGTTATCAGTGTATAAGACAGTAGCTAGTCTCTCTCTATGTTATCAGTGTATTAGACAGTAGCTAGTCTCTCTCTATGTTATCAGGGTATTCGACAGTAGCTAGCCTCTCTCTATGTTATCAGTGTATAAGACAGTAGCTAGTCTCTCTCTATGTTATCAGGGTATTCGACAGTAGCTAGTCTCTCTCTATGTTATCAGTGTAGAAGACAGTAGCTAGTCTCTATGTTATCAGTGTATTAGACAGTAGCTAGTCTCTCTCTATGTTATCAGTGTAATAGACAGTAGCTAGTCTCTCTCTATGTTATCAGTGTATTAGACAGTAGCTAGTCTCTATGTTATCAGTGTATTAGACAGTAGCTAGCCTCTCTCTATGTTATCAGTGTATTAGACAGTAGCTAGCCTCTCTCTATGTTATCAGTGTATAAGACAGTAGCTAGCCTCTCTCTATGTTATCAGTGTATTAGACAGTAGCTAGTCTCTATGTTATCAGTGTATTAGACAGTAGCTAGTCTCTATGTTATCAGTGTATTAGACAGTAGCTAGTCTCTATGGTATCAGTGTATTAGACAGTAGCTAGTCTCTCTCTATGTTATCAGTATATTAGACAGTAGCTAGTCTCTCTCTATGTTATCAGTGTATAAGACAGTAGCTAGTCTCTCTCTACGTTATCAGTGTATAAGACAGTAGCTAGCCTCTCTCTATGTTATCAGTGTATAAGACAGTAGCTAGTCTCTCTCTGTGTTATCAGTGTATTAGACAGTAGCTAGTCTCTCTCTATGTTATCAGTGTATTAGACAGTAGCTAGTCTCTCTCTATGTTATCAGTGTATTAGACAGTAGCTAGTCTCTATGTTATCAGTGTATTAGACAGTAGCTAGTCTCTATGTTATCAGTGTATAAGACAGTAGCTAGTCTCTCTCTGTGTTATCAGTGTATTAGACAGTAGCTAGTCTCTATGTTATCAGTGTATAAGACAGTAGCTAGTCTCTCTCTGTGTTATCAGTGTATTAGACAGTAGCTAGTCTCTATGTTATCAGTGTATAAGACAGTAGCTAGTCTCTCTCTATGTTATCAGTATATTAGACAGTAGCTAGTCTCTCTCTATGTTATCAGTGTATTAGACAGTAGCTAGTCTCTATGTTATCAGTGTATAAGACAGTAGCTAGTCTCTATGTTATCAGTGTATAATACAGTAGCTAGTCTCTCTCTATGTTATCAGTGTAATAGACAGTAGCTAGTCTCTCTCTATGTTATCAGTGTATTAGACAGTAGCTAGTCTCTATGTTATCAGTGTATTAGACAGTAGCTAGCCTCTCTCTATGTTATCAGTGTATTAGACAGTAGCTAGTATCTATGTTATCAGTGTATTAGACAGTAGCTAGTCTCTCTCTATGTTATCAGTGTATTAGACAGTAGCTAGTCTCTATGTTATCAGTGTATAATACAGTAGCTAGTCTCTATGTTATCAGTGTATTAGACAGTAGCTAGTCTCTCTCTATGTTATCAGTGTATTAGACAGTAGCTAGTCTCTCTCTATGTTATCAGTGTATAAGACAGTAGCTAGTCTCTATGTTATCAGTGTATTAGACAGTAGCTAGCCTCTCTCTATGTTATCAGTGTATTAGACAGTAGCTAGTCTCTATGTTATCAGTGTATAAGACAGTAGCTAGTCTCTCTCTATGTTATCAGTGTATTAGACAGTAGCTAGTCTCTATGTTATCAGTGTATAAGACAGTAGCTAGTCTCTCTCTGTGTTATCAGTGTATTAGACAGTAGCTAGTCTCTCTCTATGTTATCAGTGTATAAGACAGTAGCTAGTCTCTCTCTATGTTATCAGTGTATTAGACAGTAGCTAGTCTCTATGTTATCAGTGTATAAGACAGTAGCTAGTCTCTCTCTGTGTTATCAGTGTATTAGACAGTAGCTAGTCTCTCTCTATGTTATCAGTGTATTAGACAGTAGCTAGTCTCTCTCTATGTTATCAGTGTATTAGACAGTAGCTAGTCTCTCTCTATGTTATCAGTGTATTAGACAGTAGCTAGCCTCTCTCTATGTTATCAGTGTATTAGACAGTAGCTAGTCTCTCTCTATGTTATCAGTGTATTAGACAGTAGCTAGTCTCTCTCTATGTTATCAGTGTATTAGACAGTAGCTAGTCTCTCTCTATGTTATCAGTATATTAGACAGTAGCTAGTCTCTATGTTATCAGTGTATAAGACAGTAGCTAGTCTCTATGTTATCAGTGTATAATACAGTAGCTAGTCTCTCTCTATGTTATCAGTGTAATAGACAGTAGCTAGTCTCTCTCTATGTTATCAGTGTATAAGACAGTAGCTAGTCTCTATGTTATCAGTGTATAATACCGTAGCTAGTCTCTATGTTATCAGTGTATTAGACAGTAGCTAGTCTCTCTCTATGTTATCAGTGTATTAGACAGTAGCTAGTCGCTCTCTATGTTATCAGTGTATAAGACAGTAGCTAGTCTCTCTCTATGTTATCAGTATATTAGACAGTAGCTAGCCTCTCTCTATGTTATCAGTGTATAAGACAGTAGCTAGTCTCTCTCTGTGTTATCAGTGTATTAGACAGTAGCTAGTCTCTATGTTATCAGTGTATTAGACAGTAGCTAGCCTCTCTCTATGTTATCAGTGTATAAGACAGTAGCTAGTCTCTCTCTGTGTTATCAGTGTATTAGACAGTAGCTAGTCTCTCTCTATGTTATCAGTGTATTAGACAGTAGCTAGCCTCTCTCTATGTTATCAGTGTATAAGACAGTAGCTAGTCTCTCTCTGTGTTATCAGTGTATTAGACAGTAGCTAGTCTCTCTCTATGTTATCAGTGTATAAGACAGTAGCTAGTCTCTATGTTATCAGTGTATAATACAGTAGCTAGTCTCTCTCTATGTTATCAGTGTATTAGACAGTAGCTAGTCTCTTTCTATGTTATCAGTATATTAGACAGTAGCTAGTCTCTATGTTATCAGTGTATAAGACAGTAGCTAGTCTCTATGTTATCAGTGTATAATACAGTAGCTAGTCTCTCTCTATGTTATCAGTGTAATAGACAGTAGCTAGTCTCTCTCTATGTTATCAGTGTATAAGACAGTAGCTAGTCTCTCTCTATGTTATCAGTGTATAAGACAGTAGCTAGTCTCTATGTTATCAGTGTATAAGACAGTAGCTAGTCTCTCTCTATGTTATCAGTGTATAAGACAGTAGCTAGTCTCTATGTTATCAGTGTATTAGACAGTAGCTAGTCTCTATGTTATCAGTGTATTAGACAGTAGCTAGCCTCTCTCTATGTCATCAGTGTATTAGACAGTAGCTAGTCTCTCTCTATGTTATCAGTGTAATAGACAGTAGCTAGTCTCTCTCTATGTTATCAGTGTATTAGACAGTAGCTAGTCTCTATGTTATCAGTGTATAAGACAGTAGCTAGTCTCTCTCTGTGTTATCAGTGTATTAGACAGTAGCTAGTCTCTCTCTATGTTATCAGTGTATTAGACAGTAGCTAGTCTCTCTCTATGTTATCAGTGTATAAGACAGTAGCTAGTCTCTCTCTATGTTATCAGTGTATAAGACAGTAGCTTGTCTCTCTCTGTGTTATCAGTGTATAAGACAGTAGCTAGTCTCTCTCTGTGTTATCATTGTATAAGACTCAGATCCGTCTAGTTTATTGTAAAGACAGCCCTATGTCAGATCAGTATAGTCAGTTTAACACTGCTCCCTATAATGTTGAGAAGACTTTTCAACGCACCGCTAATATCTACCGAGGATGGTCTCTTATCTGTTCTAAGTGCTACTTTCTTTACAGTTTGTGTGAGGACATACACAATGCCCACGTACGTTATGCTTGTCTCGGGTCATGGCTACAAATGTGGTTTGGGTCTTGGTACATGTTTCACTCTTAAGTTTTGTCATGCAAAACACTCAGAAGGATTCAGTCGGGCCGCAGCCTCAAAACCTCCAAAATATCTAGATGACTCACTGAACGAACCCCAGTTAGTGGTTTAATACGTGTGAAGTTTAATCTGTGTGAAGTCTCCTGCCCTAAATCTCTGAGTCTCACACACATTAATAATTAAAGGGACGACGAGCGGTTGTTTTTCTAACACAGCCGTTGGAAGATAACTCCGGTGGGTTTAGGTTGATGTTTCTCCGAGGAAGGGAGAGACTGAAATAAAGAGAGGAAAAGAAGGGAAAACAGACAAACTAGAGATTTTCAGGTATTCATTAGATGGTGGAGAGGGAGAGAGAGAGAGAGAGACAAGGCAAGAAGGGCATTCTATGCCATCAAAAGGAACATAAATTTCAACATACCAATTAGGATCTGGCTAAAAATACTTGAATCAGTCATAGAGCCCATTGCCCTTTATGGTTGTGAGGTCTGGGGTCCGCTCACCAACCAAGATTTCACAAAATGGGACAAACACCAAATTGAGACTCTGCATGCAGAATTCTGCAAAAATATCCTCCGTGTACAACGTAGAACACCAAATAATGCATGCAGAGCAGAATTAGGCCGATACCCACTAATTATCAAAATCCAGAAAAGAGCCGTTAAATTCTACAACCACCTAAAAGGAAGCGATTCCCAAACCTTCCATAACAAAGCCATCACCTACAGAGAGATGAACCTGGAGAAGAGTCCCCTAAGCAAGCTGGTCCTAGGGCTCTGTTCACAAACACAAACACACCCCACAGAGCCCCAGGACAACAACACAATTAGACCCAACCAAATCATGAGAAAACAAAAAGATAATTACTTGACACATTGGAAAGAATTAACAAAAAAACAGAGCAAACTAGAATGCTATTTGGCCCTAAACAGAGAGTACACAGTGGCAGAATACCTGACCACTGTGACTGACCCAAACTTAAGGAAAGCTTTGACTATGTACAGACTCAGTGAGCATAGCCTTGCTATTGAGAAAGGCCGCCGTAGGCAGACATGGCTCTCAAGAGAAGACAGGCTATGTGCTCACTGCCCACAAAATGAGGTGGAAACTGAGCTGCACTTCCTAACCTCCTGCCCAATGTATGACCATATTAGAGAGACATATTTCCCACAGATTACACAGATCCACAAAGAATTTGAAAACAAATCCAATTTTGATAAACTCCCATATCTACTGGGAGAAATTCCACAGTGTGCCATCACAGCAGCAAGATTTGTGACCTGTTGCCACAAGAAAAGGGCAACCAGTGAAGAACAAACACCATTGTAAATACAACCCATATTTATGCTTATTTATTTTAACTTGTGTGCTTTAACCATTTGTACATTGTTACAACACTGTATATATATAATATAACATGTGTAATGTCTTTATTGTTTTGAAACTTCTGTATGTGTAATGTTTACTGTTAATTTGTATTGTTTATTTCACTTTTGTATAATATCTACCTCACTTGCTTTGGCAATGTTAACACATGTTTCCCATGCCAATAAAGCCCCTTGAATTGAATTGAATTGAATTGAGAGAGGGAGAGAGAGAGAGAGAGAGGGAGAGAGAGAGAGAGAGAGAGAGAGAGAGAGAGAGAGAGAGAGAGAGAGAGAGAGAGAGAGAGAGAGAGAGAGAGAGAGAGAGAGAGAGAGAGAGAGAGAGAGAGAGAGAGAGAGAGAGAGAGAGAGAGAGAGACCATTGTGTAGGGAGAGCCCCAGGATAGCAACACAATTACATCCAACCCCATCATGGGAGAACAAAAATAATTACTTGACACATTGGAAAGAATTAACAAAAAAACAGAGCAAACTAGACTGTTATTTGGCCCTAAACAGAGAGTACACAGTGGCAGAATACCTGACCACTGTGACTGGCCCAAACTTAAGGAAAGCTTTGACTATGTACAGACTCAGTGAGTATAGCCTTGCTATTGAGAAAGGCTGCTGTAGGCAGACCTGGTTCTCAAGAGAAGACAGGCTATGTGCACACTGCCCACAAAATGAGGTGGAAACTGAGCTGCACTTCCTAACCTCCTGCCAAATGTATGACCATATTAGAGACACATATTTCCCTCAGATTACACAGATCCACAAAGATTTTTGAACAAATCCAATGTTGATAAACTCCCATATCTACTGGGTGAAATACCACAGTGTGCCATCACAGCAGCAAGTTTTGTGACCTGTTGCAACAAGAAAAGGGCAACCAGTGAAGAACAAACACCACTGTAAACACAACACATATGTCTGTTGATTTTTTAAATATATTTGTACTTTAACTATTTGCACATCGTTATAACACTCTACATAGACATAATGACATTTGAAATGTCTTTATTTTTTTTGACCTTTTGACCTGAGTGTTCATTTTTTAATTGTTTATTTCACTTTTGTTTATTATCTATTTGTATTTATTTATTATTTAACCTTTATTTAACTATTTCACTTGCATTGGCAATGTAAACATATGTTTGCCATGCCAATAAAGCCCGTAAAACTGAAATGTAATTGAATTGAGTAAGCGAGAGAGAGAGGAGAGAAATATGGAAAGAGACACTCTGAACTCCTGCTGTGTGTCCCAGGAGAACCGTGGGTTTTAACAGATTGATTTACAGCCATGACATCATCAAGATGCATTAGGTGTCTCTCTGTCTCAGGTTGAAAGAATGGATTTTTAACTTTTTTTTTCTCCTCACTGTCTATTTCCAGTCTCACTTTCACTCATTCTCCCTCCCTCTCTTTCTCTCTCTCTCTTTCTCGCTCTGGGTGATTCTTCACCAAACAAAGACATACCATGATTTTGGGGTGGGATTTTCACATTTTATCCATAAAAGAGTCCCTTGGAGGAAGAATTGTTGACATAAATGTGACATTTGTATCTTAAAGCATAATTGAGAAATAATAAAATGTGTAATATTTGTGACATTTTGGCCTTACCCCTAAATTTATGTTTGTCCTATCTCTTTATTTTATTTTCTTATAATGTATCTGCATTATCTCTATTACTGTATCTTCATTATATATATCACTGTATCTTCGTCACTGTATCTTCATTATCTATATCACTGTATCTTCATTATCTCTATTACTGTATCTTCATTATCTCTATCACTGTATCTTCATTATCTATATCACTGTATCTTCATTATCTATATCACTGTATCTTCATTATATCTACCACTGTATCTTCATTATCTATATCACTGTATCTTCATTATCTATATCACTGTATCTTCATTATCTCTATTACTGTATCTTCATTATCTATATCACTGTATCTTCATTATATCTATCACTGTATCTCTATCACTGTATCTTCATTATCTATATCACTGTATCTTCAGTATCTCTATCACTGTATCTTCATTATCTATATCACTGTATCTTCATCATCTCTATTACTGTATCTTCATTATCTATATCACTGTATCTTCATTATATCTATCACTGTATCTTCATTATCTCTATCACTGTATCTTCATTATCTCTATCACTGTATCTTCATTATCTATATCACTGTATCTTCATTATCTATATCACTGTATCTTCATTATATCTACCACTGTATCTTCATTATATCTACCACTGTATCTTCATTATCTCTATCACTGTAATCTTCATTATCTCTATTAGTGCATCTTCATTATCTCTATTAGTGCATCTTCATTATCTATATCACTGTATCTTCATTATCTCTATTACTGTGTATGCATTATATCTATCACTGTAACTTCATTATCTCTATCAATGTATCTCCGTCACTGTATCTTCGTTATCTTCATGACTGTATATATATTATCTATATCACTGTATGTCCATTATCACTAACACTGTATCTTCATTATCTTTACTGTATGTTCATTATCTATATCACTGTATCTTCGTCACTGCATATGTCTGTCTGTCTGTCTGTCTGTCTGTCTGTCTGTCTGTCTGTCTGTCTGTCTGTCTGTCTGTCTGTCTGTCTGTCTGTCTGTCTGTCTGTCTGTCTGTCTGTCTCTCTTTCTGTCTCTCTGTCTGTCTCTCTGTCTGTCTGTCTGTCTCTCTCTCTCGCTCGCTCTGTCTGTCTTTCTGTCTGTCTCGCTCTGTCTGTCTGTCTGTCTCTCTCACTCTGTCTGTCTGTCTGTCTGTCTGTCTGTCTGTCTGTCTGTCTGTCTGTCTGTCTGTCTGTCTGTCTGTCTGTCTGTCTGTCTGTCTGTCTGTCTGTCTGTCATCTTCGGCCTAGCAAACACGCTGCGGTATCAGGGATGTAGAGAAGGTCCAGCCCAGTCTGTTAGTGTCTTATTATTAGTCCCTAAGCGTCTAGAGGGCAAAATAACTGTCACTTCACAGACACCAGCAACTTCTCTCTTCTCTGAGTTCTAGCGTTTGATAGATGGCGCTTTCACTGGCTCTAACTCTCGTTCTTAATCACTTACTCTTCTCTGACTGAGAGAGACAGAGAGAGACAGAGAGAGAGCAGGATACAGACAGAGTGAGAGAGACGTAGAGAAAGAGAGAGAGAGAGAGAGAGAGAGAGAGAGAGAGAGAGAGAGAGAGAGAGAGAGAGAGAGAGAGAGAGAGAGAGAGAGAGAGAGAGAGAGAGAGAGAGAGAGAGAGAGAGAGAGAGACTGTGAGGTTACTGTGACTTCCCAGTATTTAGAAGTGGATGTCAAACTGACTTGTTATTCAGTCTAGGAAAGAAAAGCGAAGGTGCATTTCATATGCAGACAAGTTATTGTGCCATGTTTCAGTTTGATCTGACATGTGATTAACACTCTCCCATCCCCCTCCTGTCCTCCCTCCCTCTCCTTATCCTCTTCCTCTCCTATTCTCATCCCCTCCTCTTCTCTGCTCCCCTCCTCCCTCTCTTCCACTCCCCCTCCTATCCTCCGATTTCCTCCTCTCCTCCCTCTCCTCTTCCTCTTCCTCTCCTCTCCTCATCCCCTCCTCTCCTCTGCTCCCCTCCTCCCTCCCATCCTCTCCTTTCCTCCTTTCCTCCCTCCCTCCCTCTCCTCTCCTCTTCTCATCCCCTCCTCTCTTCTGCTCCCCTCCTCCACTCCCCCTCCTATCCTCCCCTTTCCTCCTCTCCTCCCCCCCTCCCTCTCCTCTCCTCATCCCCTCTTCTCCTCTGCTCCCCTCCTCCCTCTCCTCCACTCCCCCTCCTATCCTCCCCTTTCATCCTCTCCTCCCTCCCTCTCCTCTCCTCTTCTCATCCCCTCCTCTCCTCTGCTCCCCTCCTCCCTCTCCTCCACCGCCTCCTATCCTCCCCGATCCTCCTCTCCTCCCTCCCTCTCTCTCCTCTCCCCTTCTCATCCCCTCCTCTCCTCTGCTCCCCTCCTCCCTCTCCTCCACTCCCCCTCCTATCCTCCCCTTTCCTCCTCTCCTCCCTCCCTCTCCTCTCCTCTTCTCATCCCCTCCTCTCCTCTCCTCTGCTCCCCTCCTCCCTCTCCTCCACTCCACCTCCTATCCTCCCCGATCCTCCTCTCCTCCCTCCCTCTCCTCTCCTCTTCTCATCCCCTCCTCTCCTCTGCTCCCCTCCTCCCTCTCCTCCACTCCCCCTTCTATCCTCCCCTTTCGTCCTCTCCTCTACTCCTCCTCTCCTCTCCTACAGAGTCCACGGTGTTCATCCCTCAGTCCAGTTACTGGGTAAAAGAGGATGTTGGAGAGATGCTGGTACCTGTCCACAGGAGTGGAGACATCAGCCAGGAACTCATGGTGATCTGCTATACTCAGCAGGGTACAGTACCTCTCCCTCGAACTCTCGCTCTCTCTCTCTCTCCTCTACTTCTCTCATCCCTCTTTCCTCTCCTTCTCATCCATTTCTCATCTCCTTCTCTCATCCCTTTCTCCTCTCCTTCTCTCATGCCTCTCTTCTCTCCTTCCCTCATCTGACTCTTCTCAGCAGGGTACAGTACTTCTCCTTCTCTCACCCCTCTCTCCTCTCCTCCTCCCTCAGGTTCAGCCACTGGTACCGTCCCGTCTACAGTCCTGTCCTACTCTGACTATATTTCCAGGCCAGAGGAGCACGGCAGCATCCTGCGCTTCGACAAGGGAGAGACGGAGAAACAGTGTGGCGTGGTCGTCATCGACGACTCCCTGTACGAGGTGGAGGAGAGCTTCAACGTAACGCTGTCCCTGCCCATCGGAGGGTGCCTCGGGACACACTACGCCACCACAAAAGTCAACATATATCCAGACCAAGATGATGGTAAGATAGAGTGAGTGAGTGAGTGAGTGAGTGAGTGAGTGAGTGAGTGAGTGAGTGAGTGAGTGAGTGAGTGAGTGAGTGAGTGAGTGAGTGAGTGAGTGAGTGAATGAGTACACTACAGACAAAGTCGTTGGTTGTTTCTCAATCTACATATTACTGTGCACCACACTCTCATGCTCAGAGTTTGTTTTTCGGAAGGACGTTCTCTTGAGTACATTTTGTGAGGACAGCAGTGTGGAGAACTGTCACGCCCTGGCCTTAGTATTCTTTGTTTTCTTTATTATTTTAGTTAGGTCAGGGTGTGACATGGGGAATGTTTGTGTTTTGTCGTTTTGGGTGGTTATATGGTAAAGGGGGTGTTGGGTTTAGTGTATGAGTTTGTGTTGAGTGAATGTTTCTAGGTATGTCTATGGTTGAGTGAATTTTCTAGGTATGTCTATGGTTGCCTGAGTGGTTCTCAATCAGAGACAGATGTCTTTCATTTGTCTCTGATTGGGAGCCATATTTAAGGCAGCCATGGGCATCATGCATTTGTGGGTAATTGTCTATGTGTAGTGTTTGTGTCAGCACTATTTTTCTATATAGCTTCACGGTCGTCTGTTTGTTATTTTGTTAGTTTGTGTATAGTGTTCGTTTCGTGTTTTTCTCTCTTCTAATAAAAGAAGATGTATTTTTCACACGCTGCGCCTTGGTTCAATCTCTCACCGCAAGACGATCGTGACAAGAACTCATAAAATGTTACGTTTTGAGAAGCACTCACACTTTGACCAATACAGACGAAACAAGATAGCTACATGAAACAAACGTCAATGTTTCACAGATATTTGTGAATTGTATTTAGCTAGCCAGCTAGTTTTATATGAAAAAAATAAAATACCTACAACTAATGTTGCTATGCAAAGTACAGGTAACTGCCAAAATAAAGGAAACACTTGAGTAAATGAGGGATACTAAGTATATTGAAGGCAGATGCTTTCACACACAGGCGTGGTTCCTGAGTTAAATAAGACTTTAACATCCCATCATGCTTAGGGTCATGTAAAAAAAAAAAGCTGGGCAGGCCATTATTTTGGCCATTAATTTAGCTAACAGGGCTGTGCCCCCATAGGATGACAATGCTCCCATCCACAGTGCGCGATGTAAACCATATGCCACGGCCGTCTCAGTCACCAGATCTCAACCCAACTCAACACTTACGGTAGATTCTGGAGCGGCGCCTGAGACCGCGTTTTCCATCACCATCCAACAAAACACCAAATGATGGTAATTATCGTAGAAGAACGGTGTCACATCCCTCCAATAGAGTTCCAGACACTTGTAGAATCGGTGCCAAGACACATTGAAGCTGTTCTGGTGGCTCGTGGTTGTCCAACACCCTATTAAGACACTGTGTAGGTGTTTCCTTTATTTTGGCAGTTACATGTAGTTAGCCAAGGTTAGCTATATATGTTTTGTGGCTAGCTAGCTAGCTACCAATTCTTTGTCAGTTAGCTTGCGATCCACGCACAATACAGTGGATATTGTGCCAAAATTAACACATTATGTATTTATTAATGTGTCAATATAAAATATTGTAGTCAGGCAACATATGAGATGTGAGTGGGAAACTTTTTTATAGTTTCTCTCTCTTCAGCTCGAAACCAGCCACCATTGTTTTCAAGAAATATTGCTTCTTCTTTTTTTACATGGTTGCGTCATATTACGTCGACATTCCTGGGAATATTTCAGTCGAAGCTTGCATCGATGCATGCTTTGAAATGTGTAAAACAGAGTAACGCATCTGAGAACTGCCCTGAGAACTGCCCTGAGAACTTCCCTGAGAACTGCCCTGAGAACTGCCCTGAGAACTGCCCTGAGACCTGCCCTGAGAACTGCCCTGAGAACTGCCCTGAGAACTGCCCTGAGAACTGCCCTGAGAACTGCCCTGAGAACTGCCCTGAGACCTGCCCTGAGAACTGCCCTGAGAACTGCCCTGAGACCTGCCCTGAGACCTGCCCTGAGACCTGCCCTGAGAACTGCCCTGAGATCTACCCTGAGAACTGCCCTGAGAACTGCCCTGAGAACTGCCCTGAGAACTGCCCTGAGAACTGCCCTGAGACCTGCCCTGAGAACTGCCCTGAGAACTGCCCTGAGAACTGCCCTGAGAACTGCCCTGAGAACTGCTCGGGTGGGTGGTACAGATGTTCATACCGTCCTCTTGCCATCCCATGTTATACGGTATTACCAGCACTAAACACAAGAGGTATTATTTTTCAAAACCCCACTAAAAATGTGAGCATCATTGAACCGAAGGTTAGCAATACTAACAAGTACATGTTGTTGAGGAAAACTCAATACAAGGATCAGGCAGAGCCTCATTATCCAGTTAATAAGAGTTTATTCAAGCAAGTGATTACACTCAAGATGAATTTGAGAGAAAACTCAAAGTTACAGAATCACACAGTCATGATATACTTCTTCTACACAAATAACTGCTTGCCCCTCCTAGAAGGAGGCAATGTCTTCTACACAAATAACTGCTTGCCCCTCCTAGAAGGAGGCAATGTCTTCTACACAAATAACTGCTTGCCCTTCCTAGAAGGAGGCAATGTCTTCTACACAAATAACTGCTTGCCCCTCCTAGGAGGAGGCAATGTCTTCTACACAAATAACTGCTTGCCCCTCCTAGAAGGAGGCAATGTCTTCTACACAAATAACTGCTTGCCCCTCCTAGAAGGAGGCAATGTCTTCTACACAAATAACTGCTTGCCCCTCCTAGGAGGAGGCAATGTCTTCTACACAAATAACTGCTTGCCCCTCCTAGAAGGAGGCAATGTCTTCTACACAAATAACTGCTTGCCCCTCCTAGGAGGAGGCAATGTCTTCTACACAAATAACTGCTTGCCTCTCCTAGGAGGAGGCAATGTCTTCTACACAAATAACTGCTTGCCTCTCCTAGGAGGAGGCAATGTCTTCTACACAAATAACTGCTTGCCCCTCCTAGGAGGAGGCAATGTCTTCTACACAAATAACTGCTTGCCCCTCCTAGAAGGAGGCAATGTCTTCTACACAAATAACTGCTTGCCCCTCCTAGAAGGAGGCAATGTCTTCTACACAAATAACTGCTTGCCCCTCCTAGAAGGAGGCAATGTCTTCTACACAAATAACTGCTTGCCCCTCATAGGAGGAGGCAATGTCTTCTACACAAATAACTGCTTGCCCCTCCTAGAAGGAGGCAATGTCTTCTACACAAATAACTGCTTGCCCCTCCTAGGAGGAGGCAATGTCTTCTACACAAATAACTGCTTGCCTCTCCTAGGAGGAGGCAATGTCTTCTACACAAATAACTGCTTGCCTCTCCTAGGAGGAGGCAATGTCTTCTACACAAATAACTGCTTGCCTCTCCTAGGGCAAGAGGACAAGTGCATTGGAGTGTCTAGTTTGAGAAACAGATAGTACCTGCAAAACACCAGTCTCAACGTCAACAGTGAAGAGGCGACTCCGGGATACTGGCCTTCTAGGCAGAGTTCCTCTGTCCAGTGTCTGTGTTATTTTGCCCATCTTAATCTTTTCTTTTTATTGGCCAGTCTGAGATATGGCTTTTTCTTTGCAACTCTGCCTAGAAGGCCAACATCTCAGAGTCGCCTCTTAGACAACTCAGTGTTTCTCTGAGTGTCTAAGAGTTTCAGATTAAATTCTATTGCCTTTCCGTTTTCACAAAACACTCACCTGTTTGTCCTTCCGTTTCCTCCAAGGCAGCTGCCTTTCACAGACACTATCAGCAATACAACATTACCACTCACTCCAACTCAGGGTTATATTCATTAGTGCACACCGTAGCAAAACATAGCAGAACGGCAATGGAAAATGAAAATAAGCTTTTCTTATTCAACAAGGTCAGGCAATCCCTCCTTTTTACGGTCTGTTTGCTTCCGTTGTTAGAGAATAGAACCCAACCCAACCTTCACCCTCCATCCAATCCACCATTCAGCATTCAGCATTTCCCCAATCCCTTTACCATCAAACCACCGTTCAGCATTTACCCAAGCCCTTTACCTTCAATCCACCATTCAGCATTTACCCAAGCCCTTTACCTTCAATCCACCGTTCAGCATTTACCCAAGCCCTTTACCTTCAAACCACCATTCAGCATTTACCCAAGCCCTTTACCTTCAATCCACCATTCAGCATTTACCCAAGCCCTTTACCTTCAATCCACCATTCAGCATTTACCCAAGCCCTTTACCTTCAATCCACCATTCAGCATTTACCCAAGCCCTTTACCATCAAACCACCATTCAGCATTTACCCAAGCCCTTTACCTTCAATCCACCATTCAGCATTTACCCAAGCCCTTTACCTTCAATCCACCGTTCAGCATTTACCCAAGCCCTTTACCTTCAATCCACCATTCAGCATTTACCCAAGCCCTTTACCTTCAATCCACCGTTCAGCATTTACCCAAGCCCTTTACCTTCAATCCACCATTCAGCATTTACCCAAGCCCTTTACCTTCAATCCACCGTTCAGCATTTACCCAAGCCCTTTACCTTCAATCCACCATTCAGCATTTACCCAAGCCCTTTACCTTCAATCCACCGTTCAGCATTTACCCAAGCCCTTTACCTTCAATCCACCATTCAGCATTTACCCAAGCCCTTTACCATTAATCCACCGTTCAGCATTTCCCCAAGCCCTTTACCTTCAAACCACCATTCAGCATTTACCCAAGCCCTTTACCTTCAATCCACCGTTCAGCATTTACCCAAGCCCTTTACCTTCAATCCACCATTCAGCATTTACCCAAGCCCTTTACCATTAATCCACCGTTCAGCATTTCCCCAAGCCCTTTACCTTCAAACCACCATTCAGCATTTACCCAAGCCCTTTACCTTCAATCCACCGTTCAGCATTCAGCCCTGAAGCACAACAGAGAGCAGTGCATCCTACAGACAGACATCTTTCTTTCTTCTCTCAGAGAGCACACACACACAAATACACACACACACAGAGACACACACAGAGACACACACAGAGACACACACAGAGACACACAGAGAGACACACACAGACACACACAAATACACACACACACACACACACACACACACAGAGACAACACACAGAGACACACAGACACACACACAGAGACACACACAGACACACACAAATACACACACACACAGAGACACACACACACAGAGACACACACACACACACACACACACACACACACACACACACACACACACACACACACACACACACACACACACACACACACACACACACACACACACATAGAGAGACACACACAGACACACACAAATACACACACACACACACACACACACAGAGACAACACACAGAGACACACAGACACACACACAGAGACACACACAGACACACACAAATACACACACACACAGAGACACACACACACAGAGACACACACACACACACACACACACACACACACACACACACACACACACACACACACACACACACACACACACACACACACACATAGAGAGACACACACAGACACACACACAAACACACACACACACACACACACACACACACACACACACACACACACACACACACACACACACACACACACACACACACACACACACACACACACACACACAGAGACATACACACAGACACACAGAGAGACAGAGAGACACACACACACAGACACACAAACATACATTAGAGACAAACATACACAGACAAACAGAGCAGAGGAATTCATTATTTTACAGTTCAAAGACCATTCCGTCTGTCTCTCCAATTTGGAAAGCCTTTTTGTGTTCTTTGGGAAATGAAGGAATTTCATATCCAATGTGTGTGACTGTGCGTGACTGTGTGTGACTGTGTGTGTGTGTGTGTGTGTGTGTGTGTGTGTGTGTGTGTGTGTGTGTGTGTGTGTGTGTGTGTGTGTGTGTGTGTGTGTGTGTGTGTGTGTGTATGCGCGTTGTTGAAATCTCTGCGTCTCCACCAACCTGTGACACAAGGCATGAAATTAACCTCCTGAGGCTTCAGTAGACCAAGTATCCGTACCAATTGGCACACTTTTCCCTATATAGCACACTACCTTCAGGGCTTTAGTTAAAACGAGTTCACCCTATAGGGAATAGGGTTTGGGACTTAGCCAGATTCATACTCAGCAGAGGGGGAATAATGGTTTGTCAATGTGTCATAGCACTGTGTGTGTGTGTGTGTGTGTGTGTGTGTGTGTGTGTGTGTGTGTGTGTGTGTGTGTGTGTGTGTGTGTGTGTGTGTGTGTGTGTGTGTGTGTGTGTGTGTGTGTGTGTGTGTGTGTGTGTGTGTGTGTGTGTGGCTCTCAAACCTGACTTCTCTCTTCTCTGAGTTTTAGTGTTTAAAGCTGTCACTGTCTCTAACTCTCTTCCTGTTCCTAGACACTGTGTGTAACTCTCTTCCTGTTCCTAGTCATTGTCTCTAACTCTCTTCCTGTTCCTAGACAGTGTCTCTAACTCTCTTCCTGTTCCTAGAGACTGTCTGTAAATCTCTTCCTGTTCCTAGACAATGTCTGTAACTCTCTTCCTGTTCCTAGACACTGTCTGTAACTGTCTTCCTGTTCCTATACTTTGTCTTTAACTGTCTTCCTGTTCCTATACTTTGTCTTTAACTCTCTTCCTGTTCCTAGACAGTGTCTGTAACCCTCTTCCTGTTCTCAGACAGTGTCTGTAACCCTCTTCCTGTTCTCAGACAGTTTCTGTAACTCTCTTCCTGTTCCTAGACACTGTCTGTAACTGTCTTCCTGTTCCTATACTTTGTCTGTAACTGTCTTCCTGTTCCTAGACAGTGTCTGTAACTCTCTTCCTGTTCTTATACTTTGTCTTTAACTCTCTTCCTGTTCCTAGACACTGTCTGTAACCCTCTTCCTGTTCCTAGACAGTGTCTGTAACCCTCTTCCTGTTCTCAGACAGTGTCTGTAACTCTCTTCCTGTTCCTAGACAGTGTCTCTAACTGTCTTCCAGTTCCTAGACAGTGTCTCTAACTGTCTTCCTGTTCCTAGACAGTGTCTGTAACTCTCTTCCTGTTCCTAGACAGTGTCTGTAACTCTCTTCCTGTTCCTATACTTTGTCTGTAACTCTCTTCTTGTTCCTAGACAGTGTCTGTAACTGTCTTCTTGTTCCTAGACACTGTCTCTAACGCTCTTCCAGTTCAAATCAAATCAAATACAACAGTGTGGCGTATGTGTGAAATGCTTACTTACAAGCCCTTAACCAACAATGTAGTTTTATGAAAATACCTAAAAAAAAAGTTAGAAATAAGTATTAGCTAATAATTAAAGAGCAGCAGTAAAATAACAGTAGCGATGCTATATTACAATGTTATTCCAAGATGGCATAGCAGTCAGACGTCCTTTCTCCTCGTCTTGACGTGTCCCCTGTATATATATATTTGCATCTTCCCATATCTTTTATATATTTTCTTTTCCAAAAACTCAACTTCAAAACACTCTCCTGCAACCCGCCTCACCAATTTTTTTTATTTTTTATTATTTACCTCAAATCTGAAATCCACAATAGAAGCTATCCAGAAGCTAAACAGAAGCTAGCCAGAAGCTATCCAGAAGCTAAACAGAAGCTATCCAGAAGCTAAACAGAAGCTAGCCAGAAGCTAAACAGAAGCTAGCCAGAAGCTAAACAGAAGCTTGCCAGAAGCTAAACAGAAGCTAGCCAGAAGCTAAACAGAAGCTAGCCAGAAGCTAACCAGAAGCTAGCCAGAAGCTAACTAGAAGTTAGCCAGAAGCTAGACAGTTTACTGGCTAACGTTAGTGTTCAGCAAACCACGGTTTGTGGTCATCAGCTATCCTTTAGCTCGAAAAGCTATCGCCAGTTTTGTACAACGCGACTCAGGCCAGAACATACCGGACCTATTTTTCTCTCCATATCCCTGGATTTCATCCGCAAGCTCTGGACATTTACACCTGGATCTCGCAGCTAGCTAGCTGCTATCCATGTGACTATTGGCTTACGTCGATCCCGGAGCAAACATAAATTATTCCGGAGCTAGCCAGCTGAAGAGTTCCATCAGCCGCTCCTGGGCTTCAATCCCCTATCCGGACCCGTTTTACTGCCAAATGCGGAGCCCCACCGGGCCTTCACGACTGGACTACCGACGTTATCTGCCCGAGGGAGTTATCCAACTGGCCCCTCCGTCGCGACGTTACCTGAACGCCCATCTGCGGCCCGCTAATCGTTAGCTGTCTTATCGGCTGCTATCTGAATAGGTCTATCGGACAATTTTTCTTGGGTCACTATAACTATATCTATTTTGCCAATTGGAATGATCTCCTCTACCACACGGAACCCCACTAATCTACCATCGGAAATGCATGAGGTGGCTAAAAACAGACCTCCATCCTATGCTAGCTTGCTACTGATGGCCCGGCTAGCTGTCTGAATCGCCGTTACCCCAACCAACCTCACTACTCACTGGACCCTTATGATCACTCAACTAAGCATGCCTCTCCTTAATGTCAATATGCCTTGTCCATTGTTCTGGTTAGTGTTTATTGGCTTATTTCACTGTAGAGCCTCTAGCCCTGCTCATTATACCTTATCCAACCTCTCAGTTCCACCACCCACACATGCAATGACATCACCTGGTTTCAATTATGTTTCTAGAGACAATATCTCTCTCATCATCACTCAATACCTAGGTTTACCTCCACTGTATTCACATCCTACCATACCTTTGTCTGTACATTATTCCTTGAAGCTATTTTATCGCCCCCAGAAACCTCCTTTTACTCTCTGTTCTAGACGTTCTAGACGACCAATTCACATAGCTTTTAGCCGTACCCTTATCATACTCCTCCTCTGTTCCTCTGGTGATGTAGAGGTGAATCCAGGCCCTGCAGTACCTAGCTCCACTCCTATTCCCCAGGCGCTCTCTTTTGATGACTTCTGTAACCGTAATAGCCTTGGTTTTATGCATGTTAACATTAGAAGCCTCCTCCCTAAGTTTGTTTTATTCACTGCTTTAGCACACTCTGCCAACCCGGATGTTCTAGCCGTGTCTGAATCCTGGCTTAGGAAGACCACCAAAAATTCTGAAATCTCCATTCCTAACTACAACATTTTCAGAAAAGATAGAACTGCCAAAGGGGGCGGTGTTGCAATCTAGTTCTGTCCTACTATCTGTCCTACTGTCCTACTACCCAAGCAATTTGAACTTCTACTTTTAAAAATCCACCTCTCTAAAAACAAGTCTCTCACCGTTGCCGCCTGCTATAGACCACCCTCTGCCCCCAGCTGTGCTCTGGACACCATATGTGAACTGATTGCCCCCCATCTATCTTCAGAGCTTGTGCTGCTAGGTGACCTAAACTGGAACATGCTTAACAACCCAGCCATCCTACAATCTAAGCTTGATGCCCTCAATCTCACACAAATGATCAATGAACCTACCAGGTACCACCCCAAAGCCGTAAACACGGGCACCCTCAAAGATATCATCCTAACCAACTTGCCCTCCAAATACACCTCTGCTGTTTTCAACCAAGATCTCAGCGATCACTGCCTCATTGCCTGCATCCGTAATGGGTCAGCGGTCAAACGACCTCCACTCATCACTGTCAAACGCTCCCTGAAACACTTCAGCGAGCAGACCTTTCTAATCGACCTGGCCCGGGTATCCTGGAAGGATATTGATCTCATCCCGTCAGTAGAGGATGCCTGGTTATTTTTTTTATAAATGCCTTCCGCACCATCTTAAATAAGCATGCCCCATTCAAGAAATTTTGAACCAGGAACAGGTATAGCCCTTGGTTCTCTCCAGACCTGACTGCCCTTAACTTCTTATGGCTGCATCCCGCTACCAGGATCGATATGACAGCAGCCAGTGAAAGTGCAGGGCGCCAAATTCAAAAAACAGAAATCTCATAATCTCATCATTTTAAAGGTAATCTTGTTGTTAATCCCAACAAAGTGTCCGATTTCAAATATGCTTTTCAGCAAAAGCACTACAAACGATTATGTTAGGTCACCACCAAACCACAATAAGCACAGCCATTTTTCCAGCGAAAGATAGCAGTCAGAAAAAGCAGAAATAGAGATAAAATGAATCACTAACCTTTGATTATCTTCATCAGATGACACTCATTGGACTTCATGTTACACAATACATGCATGTTTTGTTTGATAAAGTTCATATTTATAACAAAAAATCTGAGTTTACATTGGCACGTTACATTCACTATTTCCAAAAACATCAAGTGATTTTGCATAGCCACATCGTTTCAACAGAAATACTCATCATAAATGTAGATGATAATACAAGTTATACACATGGAATTATAGATATACCTCTCCTTAATGCAACCGCTGTGTCAGATTTCAAAAAACCTTTACGGAAAAAGCAAATCATGCAATAATCTGAGACGGAGCTCAGAACAATAGCCAAATTAGCCGCCATGTTGGGGTCAACAGAAACCAGAAAATACATGATAAATGTTTCCTTACCTTTGATGAACTTCATCAGAATGCATTCCTAGGAATCCCAGGTCCACAATAAATGCTTGATTTGTTCGATAATGTCCGTTATTTATGTCCAATTAGTTACTTTGGTTAGTGCTTTTGGTAAACAATTCCAAAGTCACAAAGCGCGTCCACTATAACTTGACGAAATGTCCAAAAGTTCCGTAACAGTCAGTAGAAACATGTCAAACGATGTACTGAATCAATCTTTAGAATGTTGTTAACATACATCTTGAATAACGTTCCAACCGGAGAATTAGATTGACTTCAAAAGAGCGGTGGAACGGAGGTCCTCCTCATGTGAACGCGCATGTGAAAGCGAAAGCATGGTCAGTTCGTGGCAGACCTGACAAATTCCTGTCTCCTTCGGCCCCCCTTCACATTAGAGTCATCAGACAAAGTTTTATTGACTGTTGACATCTAGTGGAAGCCGTAGGAAGTGAAAACTCATCAATATCTCGCTGTAATTTCATTGAGAGCTTGGTTGAAAATCTGCCACCTCAGAAAAATTTTAAACAGGAAGTGGAACTTCTCAGGTTTTTGCCTGCCATATGAGTTATGTTATACTCACAGACATAATTCAAACAGTTTTAGAAACTTCAGAGTGTTTTCTATCCAATACGAATAATAATATGCATATGTTAGCAACTGGGACAGAGGAGCAGGCAGTTTACTATGGGCACCTCTGTGCACCTTTCATCCAAGCTACTCAATACTGCCCTGCAGCCATAAGAAGATAACCAACACAAAAACATCCTATGACGTTCTGCATTAGCATCGAACAGCCCACGTGATATGCAACTTTTCAGGGAAGCTAGAAACCAATATACACAGGCAGTTAGAAAAGCCAAGGCTAGCTTTTTCAAGCAGAAATTTGCTTCCTGCAACACAAACTCAAAAAAGTTCTGGGACACTGTAAAGTCCATGGAGAATAAGAACACCTCCTCCCAGCTGCTCACTGCGCTGAGGACAGGAAACACTGTCACCACCGATAAATCCACTATAATTGAGAATTTCAATAAGCATTTTTCTACGGCTGGCCATGCTTCCCACCTAGCTACCCCTACCCCGGTCAACAGCACTGCACCCCCCACAGCAACTCGCCCAAGCCTTCCCCATTTCTCCTTCTCCCAAATCCAGTCAGCTGATGTTCTGAAAGAGCTGCAAAATCTGGACCCCTACAAATCATCCGGACTAGACAATCTGGACCCTTTCTTTCTAAAATTATCTGCCGAAATTGTTGCAACCCCTATTACTAGCCTGTTCAACCTCTCTTTCATGTCGTCTGAGATTCCCAAAGATTGGAAAGCAGCTGCGGTCATCCCCCTCTTCAAAGGGGTGGACACTCTTGACCCAAACTGCTACAGACCTATATCTATCCTACCCTGCCTTTCTAAGGTCTTCGAAAACCAAGTCAACAAACAGATTACTGACCATTTTGAATCCCACCATACCTTCTCCGCTATGCAATCTGGTTTCAGAGCTGGTCATGGGTGCACCTCAGCCACGCTCAAGGTCCTAAACGATATCTTAACCGCCATCGATAGGAAACAATACTGTGCCGCCGTATTCATTGACCTGGCCAAGGCTTTCGACTCTGTCAATCACCACATCCTCATCAGTAGACTTGATAGCCTTGGTTTCTCAAATGATTGCCTCGCCTGGTTCACCAACTACTTCTCTGATAGAGTTCAGTGTGTCAAATCGGAGGGCCTGTTGTCCGGGCCTCTGGCAGTCTCTATGGGGGTGCCACAGGGTTCAATTCTTAGACAGACTCTCTTCTCTGTATACATCAATGATGTCGCTCTTGCTGCTGGTGAGTCTCTGATCCATCTCTACGCAGACGACACCATTCTGTATACTTCTGGCCCTTCTTTGGACACTGTGTTAACAACCCTCCAGACGAGCTTCAATGCCATACAACTCTCCTTCCGTGGCCTCCAATTGCTCTTAAATACAAGTCAAACTAAATGCATGCTCTTCAACCGATCGCTGCCTGCACCTGCCCGCCCGTCCAACATCACTACTCTGGACGGTTCTTACTTAGAATATGTGGACAACTACAAATACCTAGGTGTCTGGTTAGACTGTAAACTCTCCTTCCAGACTCACATCAAAGATATCCAATCCAAAGTTAAATCTAAAATTGGCTTCCTATTTCGCAACAAAGCATCCTTCACTCATGCTGCCAAACATTCCCTTGTAAAACTAACCATCCTACCGATCCTCGACTTCGGTGATGTAATTTACAAAATAGCCTCCAATACCCTACTCAATAAATTGGATGCAGTCTATTACTGTGCCATCCGTTTTGTCACCAAAGCCCCATATACTACCCACCACTGCGACCTGTACGCTCTCGTTGGCTGTCCCTCGCTTCATACTCGTCGCCAAACCCACTGGCTCCAGGTCATCTACAAGACCCTGCTAGGTAAAGTCCCCCCTTATCTCAGCTCGATGGTCACCATAGCAGCATCCACCTGTAGCACGCGCTCCAGCAGGTATATCTCTCTGGTCACCCCCAAAATCAATTCTTCCTTTGGCCGCCTCTCCTTCCAGTTCTCTGCTGCCAATGACTGGAACAAACTACAAAAATCTCTGAAACCGGAAACACTTATCTCCCTCACTAGCTTTAAGCACCAGCTGTCAGAGCAGCTCACAGATTACTGCACCTGTACACAGCCCATCTATAATTTAGCCCAAACAACTACCTCTCCCCCTACTGTATTTATTTATTTTGCTCCTTTGCACCCCATTATTTCTATCTCTACTTTGCACATTCTTCCACTGCAAATCTACCATTCGAGTGTTTTACTTGCTAAATTGTATTTACTTCGCCACCATGGCCTTTTTTTTGCCTTTTACCTCCCTTATCTCACCTCATTTGCTCACATTGTATATAGACTTATTTTTCTACTGTATTATTGACTGTATGTTTGTTTTACTCTCCCGGGTGGCGCAGTGGTCTAGGGCACTGCATCGCAGTGCTAGCTGCGCCACCAGAGTCTCTGGGTTCACGCCCAGACTCTGTCGCAGCCGGCCGCAACCGGGAGGTCCGTGGGGCGAGGCACAATTGGCATAGCGTCGTCCGGGTTAGAGAGGGTTTGGCCGGTAGGGATATCCTTGTCTCAGTATGTAAAATGTAATAAAATGTATGCACTCTACTGTAAGTCGCTCTGGATAAGAGCGTCTGCTAAATGACTAAAATGTAAAATGTAAATGTAATCTTATAAGCTTCTTGGTTAGAGTCCCGCTCCTTGAAAGCGGCAGCTCTGCCCTTTAGCTCGGTGCGAATGTTGCCTGTAATCCATGGCTTCTGGTTGGGGCATGTACGTACGGTCACTGTGGGGACAACGTCATCAATCCACTTATTGATGAAGCAGCCAGTGACTGATGTTATGTACTCCTCAATGCCATCGGAAGAACATGTTCCAGTCTGTGTCAGCAAAACAGTCCTGTAGTTTAGCATCTGCTTCATCTGACTACTTTTTTATTGACCGAATCACTGGTGCTTCCTGCTTTAATTTTAGATTGTAAGCAGGAATCAGGAGGATAGAATTATGGTCAGATTTGCCAAATGGAGGGCGAGGGAGAGCTTTGTACACGTCTCTGTGTGTGGACTATATGCTAATCAGACTACCTGTCTGTCCTGCTTGTGTTTAATATGCTATTCAGACTACCTGTCTGTCCTGCTTGTGTTTAATATGCTAATCAGACTACCTGTCTGTCCTGCTTGTGTTTAATATGCTAATCAGACTACATGTCTGTCCTGCTTGTGTTTAATATGCTAATCAGACTACCTGTCTGTCCTGCTTGTGTTTAATATGCTAATCAGACGACCTGTCTGTCCTGCTTGTGTTTAATATGCTAATCAGACTACCTGTCTGTCCTGCTTGTGTTTAATATGCTATTCAGACTACCTGTCTGTCCTGCTTGTGTTTAATATGCTAATCAGACTACCTGTCTGTCCTGCTTGTGTTTAATATGCTAATCAGACTACCTGTCTGTCCTGCTTGTGTTTAATATGCTAATCAGACTACCTGTCTGTCCTGCTTGTGTTTAATATGCTATTCAGACTACCTGTCTGTCCTGCTTGTGTTTAATATGCTATTCAGACTACCTGTCTGTCCTGCTTGTGTTTAATATGCTAATCAGACTACATGTCTGTCCTGCTTGTGTTTAATATGCTAATCAGACTACCTGTCTGTCCTGCTTGTGTTTAATATGCTAATCAGACTACCTGTCTGTCCTGCTTGTGTTTAATTTGCTAATCAGACTACCTGTCTGTCCTGCTTGTGTTTAATATGCTAATCAGACTACCTGTCTGTCCTGCTTGTGTTTAATATGCTAATCAGACTACCTGTCTTTCCTGCTTGTGTTTAATATGCTAATCAGACTACCTGTCTGTCCTGCTTGTGTTTAATATGCTAATCAGACTACCTGTCTGTCCTGCTTGTGTTTAATATGCTAATCAGACTACCTGTCTGTCCTGCTTGTGTTTAATATGCTAATCAGACTACCTGTCTGTCCTGCTTGTGTTTAATATGCTAATCAGACTACCT
>NC_092109.1:41745634-41753134 GCF_045679555.1 Salvelinus alpinus
GACTATGATTTGTTTTTCAACAGGACAATGACCCAACACACCTCCAGGCTGTTTAAG
Source organism: Salvelinus alpinus (assembly GCF_045679555.1). Classification (NCBI taxonomy): domain Eukaryota; kingdom Metazoa; phylum Chordata; class Actinopteri; order Salmoniformes; family Salmonidae; genus Salvelinus; species Salvelinus alpinus. The sequence continues at coordinate 41,745,692 of NC_092109.1, forward strand.
GGATATTTGACCAAGAAGATGATCTGGCCTCCACAGTCACTTGACCTCAATCCAATTGAGATGGTTTGGGATGAGTTGGACCGCAGAGTGAAGGACAAGCAGCCAACAAGGGCTCAGCATATGTGAGAATTTCTTCAAGACTGTTGGAAAAGCATTGCAGGTGAAGCTGGTTGAGAGAATGCAAAGAGTGTGCAAAACTGTCATCAATGCAAAGGGTGGCTACTTTGAAGAATCTAAAATCTAAAATATATTTTGATTTGTTTACCACTTTTTTTGGTTACTACATGATTCCATATGTGTTATTCCATAGTTTTGATGTCTTCACTATTATTCTGCAATGTAGAAAATTGTAAAAATAAATAAAACACCCTTGAATGAGTTCTGTATTTGTCTCACCCGTCTACACACTTACCCCATAATTACGAAGTGAAAACATGTTTTTTTTATTTTTAGAAATGTTTGCAAATCTATTGAAAGTTAAACACAGAAAAATCTAATTTACATTAGTATTCACACCACTGAGTCAAAACTTTGTAGACACACGTTTGGCAGCAATTACAGCTGTTAGTTTTTTTTCGGTAATTCTGGGTTAGTCTCTATGAGCTTTGCACACCTGGATTGTGCAACATTTGCCTGTTATTATTTTTTAAATTCTTCAAGGTCAAGGTCGGTCAAATTAGTTGTCGATTATTACTAGACCACCATTTTCGGCTCTTTTCATAGATTTTCAAGCAGATTTAAGTCAAAACTGTAATTTGGCCACTCAGGAACATTCACTGTCTTCTTGGTAAGCAACTCCAGTGTAGATTTGGCCTTGTGTTTTAGGTTATTGTCCTGCTGCACTCAGTATAGTGTTGTATTGGATTTGCCCCAAACATTACACTTTGTATTCAGGACAAAAAGTGAATTGCTTTGCCACATTCTTCGCAGTCTTACTTTAGTGCCTTGTTGCAAACAGGATACATGTTTTGTAATATTTGTATTCTGTTCAAGCTTCCTTCTTTTCACTCTGTCAATTAGGTTAGTATTGTGGAGTAACTACACTGTTGTTGATCCATCCTCAGTTTTATCCTGTCGCAGCCATTAAACTCTAACTGTTTTAAAGTCACCATTGGCCTCATGGTGAAATCCCTGAGCAGTTTCCTTTCTCTCTGGCAACTGAGTCAGAAAGGACGCCTGTATCTTTGTAGTGACTGGGTGTATTGATACACCATCCAAAGTGTAATTAATTACCTCACCATCCTCAAAGGGATATTCAATGTCTGCTTTTATTTATTTTTGAACCGTCTACCAATAGGTGCCTTTCTTTGCGAGGCATTGGAAAACCTCCCTGGTCTTTATGCTTGAATCTGTGTTTGAAACTCACCGTTTGACTTTATGTGTGTTTATTGTATGTGTGGGGTACAGAGATGAGAGCGTCATTCAAAAATCATGTTGAACACTATTATTGCACACAGAGTGAGTTCAGGTACCTTGTCATGTGACTCGTTAAGCACATGTGTACTACTGAACTTTTTATAGGCATCGCCATGGTTGAATACTTATTGACTCAAGACATTTCAGCTTTTAATTTTTTTATTAATGTATAAACAAATATTACAAGCAATATAGACAGTATGCATGGTTAATATAGACAGCATGGTTAATATAGACAGTATACATGGTTAATATAGACAGTATACATGGTTAATATAGACAGTATACGTGGTTAATATAGACAGCATACATGGTTAATATAGACAGCATACATGGTTAATATAGACAGTATACATGGTTAATATAGACAGTATACATGGTTAATATAGACAGTATACATGGTTAATATAGACAGCATGGTTAATATAGACAGTATACATGGTTAATATAGACAGTATACATGGTTAATATAGACAGCATACATGGTTAATATAGACAGCATGGTTAATATAGACAGCATACATGGTTAATATAGACAGTATCCATGGTTAATATAGACAGTATACATGGTTAATATAGACAGTATACATGGTTAATATAGACAGTTTACATAGTTAATATTTGCCATTTACCTGCTAGATCATGTTTGAAAGCGCTAATCGTTTTTTTTAATATAAAATGGGATTTTTGGAAACAAAAATCAATTATAGTCAAGACACGGGTGGAATAAATAATTTGTTTAATTTAAAATAAATCATGTTTATCTTGAACAAATATAAATTAATTTAAGGCATGGCTATTGATGTTTATTGCTTTGAACTGAACACATTTTACATACAGTATTCTATCTAAATGACAAATGAGCCTCCATTGAACACAAGTGAAGGCCGGTCTACACACCACATGAGGGACAGAGTTTTACTGTGTCTGTTGCAAATGTATTTATTGGGTTCACACACATCGCAGTGCTTCTTCTTGGTGCTACCGGCTGCAATCTAGAATGATGAAAACAACTTAGTTCAGGAATTTTACTAACATCTCACTCACATATATAGTTACACCAGGCCAAGGTAGGAGAGTCAGACACATGCAACAACATCACTCACACTTACTTCCTGTATTGGACTTGTTGGTTCTGTGGGTCGGGCGGATGGGGCACCAGCATCCTCCTCCTGAATCCTCCTCACGATGGCTGCAGAAGCTGGGGTCCTTGGGATATGTTGCCTCCTCTGGATTTGAGGTCTTACCAATGACTTGCCCAGCTCCTGGAGAAAGAGCCGTCTCCTCTGGAGCTTCCCTCTGTTCCCATCTGGGTCCAACGCCATCCAGATGACAAACGCGTTGTACGCCGAGATATCCAAGATGTTGAAGAATATCACAAGTGGCCAGCGTAGGGTTCTTCTTTTGAAGCTGTAGCCAGTCACCAACTTGTCTAAATTGTCCACCCCTACTTTTGTGGCATTGTAATCCATTATGGTTTCTGGTTTTTGATGTTCCTTACCACAGATTCTCCCATCCCTGAGCAGCGTACTCATGAGTACCACATTTTTGTCTTTCTTTAGACACCAGGGACGTGTCGGCCGTGAACACAAACTTAGAGGAATTGAAAGTCCTGTTCCGTGTATTCAACAGCTGAGGTGGGAGCCCTGGCTTGTTTTTTCTTACTGCTTCTACCATCGTCAGCTTCCTCTTGGTGAGCTCCTGTCCCAGCTTGTGCGAAGTAAAACAGTTATCGCATGTGAAGTTGTGGCCATGGAGTCCCTGTGTCATGTCCAGGACAACCTGCATCCCTTGGTTCTTCTCAGGCGATCCTCCATCTGTATTTCCATATAAACTTGCAAGTTCCACACATATGATGAAGCAGCATCACAGGCAGCCCAGATCTTGATTCCATATTTTGCCGGTTTAGACGGTATGTACTGTCTGAATGGGCAGCGGCCCCTAAATGGCATAAGCTGCTCATCAACAGTAACGTTGGGCCCAGGGTTGTAAAACAGGGGAAGGCGGTCCACCCACTTGTCCCACACTGACCTGATTGCAGCTAGCTTGTCTCTCTGCACTGATCTGATTGCAGCTAGCTTGTCTCTCTGCACTGACCTGATTACAGCTAGCTTGTCTCTCTGCACTGACCTGATAGCAGCTAGCTTGTCTCTCTGCACTGACCTGATAGCAGCTAGCTTGTCTCTCTGCACTGACCTGATAGCAGCTAGCTTGTCTCTCTGCACTGACCTGATAGCAGCTAGCTTGTCTCTCTGCACTGACCTGATAGCAGCTAGCTTGTCTCTCTGCACTGACCTGATAGCAGCTAGCTTGTCTCTCTACACTGACCTGATTGCAGCTAGCTTGTCTCTCTGCACTGACCTGATAGCAGCTAGCTTGTCTCTCTGCACTGACCTGATTACAGCTAGCTTGTCTCTCTGCACTGACCTGATAGCAGCTAGCTTGTCTCTCTGCACTGACCTGATAGCAGCTAGCTTGTCTCTCTGCACTGACCTGATAGCAGCTAGCTTGTCTCTCTGCACTGACCTGATAGCAGCTAGCTTGTCTCTCTACACTGACCTGATTGCAGCTAGCTTGTCTCTCTGCACTGACCTGATAGCAGCTAGCTTGTCTCTCTGCACTGACCTGATTACAGCTAGCTTGTCTCTCTGCACTGACCTGATTGCAGCTAGCTTGTCTCTCTGCACTGACCTGATTGCAGCTAGCTTGTCTCTCTGCCGCCGAGCTGGTCTGGTGTCTCGGTTATCGAAGCGGATAATCCTGGAAATAATGTGGAAGTTTTCCAGAGGCGTTGTTGTACTGAAAAGTTCTCTTTCAGTTTCTGCATCCCACAGGGATTCTGTGGATGAGAACCCCAAAGTGTGCATGTAAATGAGTTTGGTTCATCTCCTTCCATCTCTCTCCAAAAACATGCCTTCCTCCCCAAATTAGTGCAGTCCAGAATGGTTTTCTGGATGGTGTCTGGGATGAACAGTTCAAAAGAATTTATGTCCTGCACATGAGTAACCGCCGTCTGCGTTGGCCCTGGTTGCATCCTTATCACATTGGCAGCCATGCCGGGTGGCTCATTCCTTGGGCAAGAAGACCATTCAATTTCACATTTTTTTTAACATCCATATGAGTTATCTTCTTCCAACTCACTGTCAGACTCCAAATTGACAGACATGATCCTCATATTCTGAAAAATGTTCAGACGCTCCTTCCACACGAGCTTCTCTCTCAGCTAAAAAAAAAATGTCATTGTGTAGTTTCACACGCTACAAAGGGTAAAGAGTGTGAGAAAAGTGTGAGAAAAGTGGGTGACAGGCAGGGAGACAGGCAGGGAGACAGGCAGGGAGACAGGCAGGGAGACAGGCAGGGAGACAGGCAGGGAGACAGACAGGGAGACAGGCAGGGAGACAGGCAGGGAGAGAGGCAGGGAGACAGGCAGGGAGACAGGCAGGGAGACAGTCAGGGAGACAGGCAGGGAGACAGGCAGGGAGATAGGCAGGGAGACAGGCAGGGAGACAGACAGTTTCTTGGTGCTATGTTGAATGAGAAACCTTTTGGTTTCATTTTTACGTGTTTTCACCTACACACACACTTTTACACACTTCAAAATCAAATCAAATCAAATGAAATTTTATTTGTCACATACACATGGTTAGCAGATGTTAATGCGAGTGTAGCGAAATGCTTGTGCTTCTAGTTCCGACAATGCAGTAATAACCAACGAGTAATCTAACCTAACAATTCCACAACTACTACCTGATACACACACACAAGTGTAAAGGGATAAAGAATATGTACATAAAGATATATGAATGAGTGATGGTACAGAACGGCATAGGCAAGATGCAGTAGATGGTATAGAGTACAGTATATACATATGAGATGAGTAATGTAGGGTATATAAACATAAAGTGGCATAGTTTAAAGTGGCTAGTGATACATGTATTACATAAAGATGGCAAGATGCAGTAGATGATATAGAGTACAGTATATACAGTGGGGAGAACAAGTATTTGATACACTGCCTATTTTGCAGGTTTTCCTACTTACAAAGCATGTAGAGGTCTGTCATTTTTATCATAGGTACACTTCAACTGTGAGAGACGGAATCTAAAACAAAAATCCAGAAAATCACATTGTATGATTTTTAAGTAATTCATTTGCATTTTTTTGCATGACATAAGTATTTGATCACCTACCAGCCAGTAAGAATTCCGGCTCTCACAGACCTGTTAGTTTTTCTTTAAGAAGCCCTCCTGTTCTCCACTCATTACCTGTATTAACTGCACCTGTTTGAACTCGTTACCTGTATAAAAGACACCTGTCCACACACTCAATCAAACAGACTCCAACCTCTCCACAATGGCCATGACCAGAGAGCTGTGTAAGGACATCAGGGATAAAATTGTAGACCTGCACAAGGCTGGGATGGGCTACAGGACAATAGGCAAGCAGCTTGGTGAGAAGGCAACAACTGTTGGCGCAATTATTAGAAAATGGAAGAAGTTCAAGATGACGGTCAATCACCCTCGGTCTGGGGCTCCATGCAAGATCTCACCTCGTGGGGCATCAATGATCATGAGGAAGGTGAGGGATCAGCCCAGAACTACACGGCAGGACCTGGTCAAGGACCTGAAGAGAGCTGGGACCACAGTCTCAAAGAAAACCATTAGTAACACACTACGCCATCATGGATTAAAATCCTGCAGCGCACGCAAGGTCCCCCTGCTCAAGCCAGCGCATGTCCAGGCCCGTCTGAAGTTTGCCAATGACCATCTGGATGATCCAGAGGAGGAATGGGAGAAGGTCATGTGGTCTGATGAAACAAAAATAGAGCTTTATGGTCTAAACTCCACTCGCCGTGTTTGGAGGAAGAAGAAGGATGAGTACAACCCCAAGAACACCATCCCAAACGTGAAGCATGGAGGTGGAAACATCATTCTTTGGGGATGCTTTTCTGCAAAGGGGACAGGACGACTGCACCGTATTGAGGGGAGGATGGATGGGGCCATGTATCGCGAGATCTTGGCCAACAACCTCCTTCCCTCAGTAAGAGCATTGAAGATGGGTCGTGGCTGGGTCTTCCAGCAAGACAACGACCCAAAACACACAGCCAGGGCAACTAAGGAGTGGCTCCGTAAGAAGCATCTCAAGGTCCTGGAGTGGCCTAGCCAGTCTCCAGACCTGAACCCAATAGAAAATCTTTGGAGGGAGCTGAAAGTCCGTATTGCCCAGCGACAGCCCCGAAACCTGAAGGATCTGGAGAAGGTCTGTATGGAGGAGTGGGCCAAAATCCCTGCTGCAGTGTGTGCAAACCTGGTCAAGAACTACAGGAAACGTATGATCTCTGTAATTGCAAACAAAGGTTTCTGTACCAAATATTAAGTTCTGCTTTTCTGGTGTATCTAATACTTATGTCATGCAATAAAATGCAAATTAATTACTTAAAAATCATACAATGTGATTTTCTGGATTTTTTTTCTGGATTCCGTCTCTCACAGTTGAAGTGTACCTATGATAAAAATGACAGACCTCTACATGCTTTGTAAGTAGGAAAACCTGCAAAATCGTCAGTGTCTCAAATACTTGTTCTCCCCACTGTATATATACATATGAGATGAGTAATGTAGGGTATGTAAACATTATATTAAGTTTTTCCTAGCCACCGTGCTTCTACACCTGCATTGCTTGCTGTTTGGGGTTTTAGGCTGGGTTTCTGTACAGCACTTCGAGATATTAGCTGATGTACGAAGGGCTATATAAAATAAACTTGATTTGATTTTGATTTGATTAAGTGGCACTGTTTAAAGTGGCTAGTGATACATTTTTACATAATTTCCATCAATTCCCATTATTGGGAATTGGTGGCTGTTAGTGGTGGCTGTTTGTGGTGGCTGTTTAACAGTCTGATGGCCTTGAGATAGAAGCTGTTTTTCAGTCTCTCGGTCCCTGCTTTGATGCACCTGTACTGACCTCGCCTTCTGGATGATAGCGGGGTGAACAGGCAGTGGCTCGGGTGGTTGTTGTCCTTGATGA